>NC_056739.1:1517236495-1517536495 GCF_019279795.1 Protopterus annectens
TGTGTTAAAGGGTAGAACTTTAGAACCACTGTAGGGCCATTTAGGTTTTGGAGTGCGGCATTGTTCAGTCAAAGCGCAGTTAAGGCTGTAGTTCAGTTGAGGCAATGCTAGAGTGGGAACCGCTTTATATTCCCACACCTAAAGCAATAGTGAACATCAAACAACATAAATTCGCATCCCAGGGTGGGCAATGCTGGAGATCACTGAGGACGCATCCAAGAACTGCTCTGGGTTGGCATACCGCGGAGCCAACAGTGAGTCCATTCAACAGTCCAGTATGGCCAGTAAAAGAAACCTGATGGATCATGGCAAATGACTGCTAGAATTTATTGAGGAGGTCTGAACAAGGTGGCCCCACCCCCTTAGCAGCAGCTGTTCCAGACATTGTTACTGCATCGCGGGAAAAGATTGTCTTCATCTGCTGCACCATATCATGCAGTTTTGGACTCTAGCAGCAAATGCCTTCTTCTCCATTCATATAGCAGAAGAAAGCAGAGTCCAATTTGCTTTTACCTGGGGAGGGGAGGCAGTATACCTTCCAAGTGTTACCACAGGGATATCTGCACAGCCCTACCCTGTGTCATGGACTAGTGGCTAGGGACTCCAGCCAAGCTTACAGCTGGACAAAGTGACCCATTTTTCATTACATTGATGACCCATGGCGTCACTGGAGAAAAATCTGATGTGGATATCGCACTAAAAACTCGTAATTCAGCACCTTCCAGAACAGAGGGTGGGCTATAAATGAGAATAAAAACACAACAAAGAGGGACATCAGTAAAATCTCTTCTTGGTATGATTTGGGAAATGGAGCAAAAAGGGAAATTCTTGCGTTAGCAGCACTAGAGAGTATTCCAGAAAATTGCAAGTCCTTAAAACAAACAGCAGGCACAGGCCTTCTTGGGAGCAATGGGCTTTTGGAGAGCATTTGTACCCTCACCTCCCGGACTGATTTTGCATTACATTCACTATGTAACAAGGAAATAATGTGACTTTCAGTTGGGGTCCCAAGCAAAAATGCCTTTTGAAAGAAGCAAAAAAGGCTCACCACAGCAGAGTGTGGGGCTGTGCTCCAGGATTGATCCACAGCAACCTTTTATCCTTTTGAAGTAACAGTTGCCAATAATGTTATGTCTTGGGGGCTGTGGCAGAAGGAATGACACTGGGAAAAAGAGACCTGCTCGCCATTAAGCTACTTAAACGAACTAGTCCGTTACTTAAAGTCTGAGGTTAATACAGGATAAGAAATGACACAAGACAATGTAAGGCTCAAAACTTAACAATTCATTTTACAAAAACTTACTAAATAAAACACATAAAACTAATACTAAATAAACAAGAAAAACTAATAGATCATGTACTTACAAGCATATGCATAAACAAAATCATCCTCTTTGCCACTGATAGGGAGACTTCAATTCTATCCAGTGAAGGCAAGGCCTGACTTTCCGGCAAAAATGTCTCTAAAGCTCAGTTTAGGCTGGAAAAGGTGTGATCATCACATCCGATTTTAAATTATAAACTGAATTTATGTAAATCAACACTATTTTACTATAAGATGAGGCAGATGTTGTTTGAAAAAAGCGTATAGATTTGAAAGGAATATCAATAAGTCATAGTATTAAATATCTTGGTCTAATTATTATCAAAATATATTTTAAACTATCAAAACAATTTCCAAAAAGTGCTTTGGACAAATATATATATAGACTTTTATTCAGTCGTATATTAAATTATCATTCTAACAAAGAGCAATAATAAAAACTAATACATTTAAAGAAAAAAATGATTTCATATCATGTCCATGTGCTGTCACCTTCCTCTAAATACTCAAAATTATCAACTCATCATTTGAAAAAATGTATCTGGTTTCACAAATGACTAAGACTTTTGCATTCTTTAATTAATTGGTTCAAAATTACATGACAGATTAAACACCAGGCATAAATACATATTACTTAATTAATAAATCAAGTATGCACCATAAAGTAACAGTAATACATACAAAAAATATACTTGATCACCAAAGTGGACAAATATATGGGTTAATATTATTAATACTATAAATGCAATGCTTTGGCTACTGCTTTTCTAAAAAGTAAAAAGTGTATTTGAGCAACCGCACTGACAGAATCACAATGGACAAAATGTAAAATCCAAATATGTTTTTAATAAATAGTAGTTTAGCACTTTCATTTGTGTAAAATTACAAGAGAAACTTAATCAGAACAAAGTAGTACAATTACACACCTCTTTAAAAAACATATATCAACCAATATAAGAAACAGGGAAACATTTTGTAAACAAAGATAGAGTTAGAGCAACTAGGGAATGTCGACATTGTAAGTTGTGTTTCTATGTTTTTGATGAGGAACACATTCGAATCGGGATAGATCAGGAGTACTTTAATCAGAGGGTACAAGATGGGAATTGTTTGACTAAAGATATAGTGTATCTAGCAAAGTTTTCCAGCTCTCCTAGTTTTTATGTTGGAAAAACAGAAAGGATTTTCAAAAAGATAATGTTGAACAGACCTATGACATTTCTATAAAGTGTATTAAGAATGTTCTTTTTAAACACAGTGAAAATGTCACAGGTTTTGACAAATTTAAGTATTGTACCATAAAAAAATAAATGCCCTAGGGGTAGTGAACTAGTCCATTACTTTAAAGGCTGAGGTTAATACAGGATTAGAAATGATGCAAGACACCAAGGCTCAAACTTAACAATTTATTTTACAAAACTATTACTAAATAAACAGTAGTAAAACTAATACTAAATAAACAGAAAACTAATAGATCATGTAGCCTTACAAGCATATGCATAAACAAGGAAAATCATCTTTTGCCACTGATAGGAGACTTCCAGTTCTATCAGTACGCTATCTAAAATTCAGTGAAGGCAAGGCCAACTCTGGCAAAATGTCTCTAAGCTCAGTTTAGGCTGGTGCTGTGATCATCATCCAGATTTGATCACAGCACCAGCCTGAACTGAGCTTAGAGACATTTTGCCAGTGTCAGCCTTGCCTTGACTGAACAGATAGCTGCACTGGATAGGATTGAAGTCTCCCTATCAGTGGCAAAGATGATTTTGTTTATGCATATGCTTGTAAGTACATGATCTATTAGTTTTTCTGTTTATTTAGTATTAGTTTTACTGTTTATTTAGTAAGTTTTTGTAAAATAAATTGTTAAGTTTGAGCCTTGGTGTCTTGCATCATTTCTAATCCTGTATTAACCTCAGACTTTAAAGTAATGGACTAGTTCACTACCCCTAGGGCATTTATTTTTTTATGGTACAATACTTAAATTTGTCAAAACCCAGACATTTTCACTGTGTTTAAAAAGAACATTCTTAATACACTTTATAGAAATGTCATAGGTCTGTTCAACATTATCTTTTTGAAAATCCTTTCTGTTTTTCCAACATAAAAACTAGGAGAGCTGGAAAACTTTGCTAGATACACTATATCTTTAGTCAAACAATTCCCATCTTGTACCCTGATTAAAGTACCCTGATCTTATCCTACCCGAATGTGTTCCTCCTCAAAAATATAGAAACACAACTTACAATGTCGACATTCCCTAGTTGCTCTAACTCTATCTTTGTTTACAAGATGTTTCCCTGTTTCTTATATTGGTTGATAGATGTTTTTTAAAGAGGTGTGTGATTGTACTACTTTGTTCTGATTAAGTTTTGTACTTTACAAAATGAAAGTGCTAAACTACTATTTATTAAAAACATATTTGGATTTTAAATTTTGTCCATTGTGATTCTGTCAGTGCGGTTGCTCAAATACACTTTTTACTTTTTAGAAAAGCAGTAGCCAAAGCATTGCATTTATAGTATTAATAATATTAACCCATATATTTGTCCACGTTGGTGGTCAAGTATATTTTTTGTATGTATTACTGTTGCTTTATGGTGCATACTTGATTTATTAATTAAGTAATATGTATTTATGCCTGGCAAGCTTAATCTGTCATGTAATTTTGAGCCAATTAATTAAAGAATGCAAAAGTCTAAGTTATTTGTGAAACCTGATACATTTTTTCAAATGATGAGTTGATAATTTTGAGTATTTAGAGGAAGTTGACAGCACATGGACATGATATGAAATCATTTTTTTCTTTAAATGTATTAGTTTTTATTATTGCTCTTTTTGTTAGGAATGATAATTTTTAATATACATTGAATAAAGTCTATATATATATATATATTTGTCCAGCACTTCTTGAAATTGTTTTGATAGTTTAAAATATATTTTGATAATAATTTAGACCAAGATATTTAATACTAGGACTTATCAATATTCCTCTCAAATCTATACGTTTTTTCAAACAACATTCGTCTCTTTATAGAAATAGTGTTGATTTACATAAATTTAGTTTATAATTTGAAATCTTAAAATGGATTGTATTGCTTGTAATAGTTTTGATATGCCTGCTTGAGGATGTTTTAGATATAAAATAACATGAAATGCAAATGCTGTTACAGGTATTTTATTGTCAATATGTGTCAAATAATTTGTATATACTTTCACATTAAATGCAAAAAGAAAGTTTCTATACAAAAGTTAAAGAAATATGGAGATAATAGGCATCCTGTCTTATTGCATTCAAAATGCTAATTGGTTCTAAGAGGCATCAATTTATTGAGATTTGTGTGGTTGGATTTTTATAAAAAATGTTAATATAATTTGTAAATTGCATTGAAGCAAAATTTCTCCTAAAATCATAAATATAAAATCAAAGATAATTTTATCAAGTGCCTTAGAAGCAACATTTCTAAGTATCTACAGCATTTCATGTTTAATACTTTGATGTTTAAATCACTGAGTTTTTATTAATTCCAAATGAAATGGAACTTTGATCTATGTAATTGAATTTGTAAATGATTACTTAATATAATTACATATAATGTAATATCTGTGACATCAATGCATTTAGCCTATATTTTGTAGTATTTTTAGCATCTGTATTAGGTTTTGATATCAAACTAATTTTTTTAATCTCTGTATGTATAGATCAGGAAGTACAGCTATTGTAACACAGTTTAGGACCTTAGAAAAATGTTTTAATAATATTAGTAGCAACATTTTATGCAAAATGGATTGTTAAAACAAGCTTGTCTATACAGCCTATTTTTTAATTGAAATTGCTTTTTCACACCTTTGAAAGCTTTTCTGCTGAAAATCAGGGCACAAGAATGCATAGCTAGGCCAGATATTTATCAAATTCAGAGCACAAACAGTACACTCCATATACTGCATGTTTCATTATATACACATCTACATAGAGCTAGAGAGAGATGCATATATATATTACTCTGCACTACTTCTGAACAAGTCTAGTCCCTGAACCATATAGATCACAGATAGCATAGTCCTCAAGAAGCGATCTCAACATCTGATGTACGTCTCTACTGCATTAATAAACTATGATTTTTGATAAAAACAGTAACAGATTACAAATCAACCTCATAATCATAGTGAAACCAGCAGCATTCTAGGAGCACATATAGGTACACATACAGATTTTTTTGTATCTAGAATAATATTTTCATCTCCACTGAATTATTTTGTAACAAATAGTGTATGCAACAAATAAGGATGGGTAGCAGTACCATAAGCAGCTGATTAGAATTCTGCATCATGGAACTAGCAAATAGTAAACTCTAAAGCATATAGTACATACCTGAAATCAAACACCAAATTAAGAGATGCAGCCACCATGACCAAACCAAAAACAAGTGAAATAAATAAGCAATTACTCAGTACAGAAGGAACAAATGTAATCAGTTTATTGTATTCATCAAATGCAATACAGACATCTTCAGGACAAATTTGTATCCCCAGTTACATTACATAAATAACATGACACCAATCACATGATCTAAAACTACCAATGAACTATATTTTAGCTTGTTATATTTATCTTGTAAAACACTTATAATAAAAATATTGTCATAAATTATCATCTTCAAATAGTGCTTGGGATAATCTAATCGCTTAGTTCAGCACCTGAAGCATAAGCACCTTTTTATACTTAAAATTGCATTATTTTTGCACAGTTCATGTACTCTGGAAAAGGAAAGGGACTAGTTAAAGGTAATATGTAAGGAATGGGTGCACATTTACAAAAAGAAAGAGAGAGAAAGAGAGAGACTGTTTTATGTTTGTCTTATTGCCCAAAATATGTTTTTGTAAGAAATCATTTTAAGTAAGTGAATCTTTTTTCAGAAGATTATTTTTAAAATAAATGTTTGTAAGGTTTGAAGTTTCTGACTAAATTAATACATTTTATATGGTCACACATTTATGAAGGCCAGGTGAAGAATATTATTTTAACTGGCTTAGCAATATCTCCTTTGTTGGAAACTATAAAGTTGTTTGCTGTTGAACAGCAAATCATGTTACTTTTATACTTACTAACATTTCACTGATGTTCTGTGGAATTGTTTTGCATGATAAAATGGTTTCATCTGCTTAGAGTTTTGGAAGATGAGTACTGTGTTGTTAATGTTGACACTATGTGAACTCTCTCTCTCTCTCTCTCTATATATATATGTATATATATATATATATATATATATATATATATATATATATATATATATTCACCTGAGTCTTGATGATGATATGAGTGACATATATTCTAATGTTTGGTATGTGCTTGTCTCTTACTGCATTGCTCATAAAAGAATTTAAATATGATATAAACTATCTGCCCAAAGCTATTTACTTTAAGGTTTAATATCTTTCTGAACTATATTAACTGCAGTTTTGAACTTTGTTCCTATGAAGCTGGCAGTATTGAAGTTTTTTTGCATGTGGATCATTATTTGCTAACACCACTGATGTTGATAAATAATTTGATTATGTAACAAAACTGGATATTCATAAGTCCTATTCTAAATATTTTAACCCAAAATACTTGCATCACTTCCATGATGGATACAAGATGCCAACGCTGTGAATGCCTTAAGTCCATTGTTTTAGCCTTTCCTTTTAAAAAGAAGTGGTTCAGCAGAAATAAGTAGAATAATTAAGAGATGAAGGTGAGCTGTGAAGGATTCCATCTGGATGCCAAACATCATAAGTTTATGCAGAGGAGCGTGTTTAGGTACCCCTTACATTTTGAAACACATTATTCTTGAAAATATGATTGGCAAACCTTAGAAAAGAGATGAAAATATTATTTTGCATATCAATACCAAACTGATAAACTATACATTTCCATTCTTAGTCTTTTAGACAAAATTGTCAATAAATGACTATATACAAGATTCATTTTTGAAAGGTATAGTTGCTATATAAAGTCACAGACCTTTTACACAAGGCAGGCATAAATACATTTAGTTTTTTTTCCTGATATTTACCATGGTGTTTGTAATATAGTAATATGTAGAATCCCACGGCTACCACTTTTGTCTTACCACTAAGTCTTCTTCAGACTGTGTGCTCATTTTAATAGCTAATTAAATATACTCTGATGATCTAACTTCAACAACTAATGCTTCAAATATCTTTCCTTTAACACTCATTTAATATTAACAATATCATTAATCTCTGGAAACTCATGAGGGTCTAATTTAACTTACCTTATGGTAAGTTAAATTAACCCTTATAGGTTTAAAAGAAAGAAACTTGAATAATATTGATTCTGCAACATTTGTAAAGAAATTATTTAGAATGTATATTCAGGAACAGTAATTATTACAAATTTTAAATAAACGTCCCAGGTAACAGAATATCCTGGATAAGGAGATGCTTGTTACTTTATTGCAAGTGTTACCAACTTTGCAGTGCTCATGGGATCATAAAGATTAAACTATTGCTTGATAATTTGGCCTAAATGAAATCTAAATTCATGTACAAAAGATTAATAATAATCTGCACTGAAGTAAAACAGTTGCGATGTAAAACTAATTGTGATGCATTCAGTGGAAAGACAGCAAAAGGAATGTGACAAGTTTTGAAAGAAAATTTGTTGGAATGCAAAATGATCAAAAAGTTCAATAAAGATCTAGGCAGACATAATTTAGATGATATATATCCATAATAACAAGATAATTAAAAACATTAGTGATAACAATATAAGAAATGGAAATAAGGGTGAAATATAACTTTGAAAACTAAAATAAACAAACAGGATGGCCAAATTAAGCATGGTGTCAGACAAGATTAGGGAAAATGTGATGGCAATATATATATAAAGTCCGCTTCAAAATGAACTTATTGTCATTCAGACCATACAACAGTGCAACTGAACAAAATTGTATTATTTCAAACTCAATGTGCATACAACATATACTGATATTAATACAACAATAATGCATATACTAAAGCTAAGCCAACAATAACAACGGTAAGACATTTATTCAGTGTAGTAACAAGTACAATGATATGCACCAAGACTATTCCATTTACATAGCTTTGTCAATGCCCAAAATATTGCACAGATCAAAATCAGAGAGATTTCAAACTGCACAGAATATTAACTTGATATGATATTGAGAGTATTAAGAAACAATTTTATAGATATTTTATAGATATAGAACATGTGGAAGGAATAAAGATGTCCAAATCATTAAACTGTAAAAACAAAATGAAAACTCCAGCAAAGCTAGAACTTTCACTGAGTGACCTTCCAAACTTCTTGTATCAGAGGCATATGGGATATATGCAAATAACCCTTATGAACATCAGGTGTTTCAGCTAATTGCCGATTCTGAATGCCCATGATTTATTTAATCATTTTAATGGACAACTTCAGGTCAATAAAGCCTAACCCCACTAGCTATGGATATGCATATTTTGGCCTTGTTATGACCTCATCAGCATAGCACAAGCAAGGTGTTTGACTAAGCATAAGAAACACAGGGCTGTTATACCCAGCTGATGTCCATTATCATTAGATTCACTGCAAAAATATACCAAACAACAAACTAAAACAATAAGTGAGAAGGTCACTGAAAAAACAATCAGTAAAAAGAAAATGAAAACTCCAGCAAAGCTAGAACTTCCACTGAGTGACCTCCCAAACCTCTTGTATCAGAGGCACATGGGATATATGCAAATTACCCTTATGAACATCAGGTGTTTCAGCTAATTGGCGATTCTGAATGCCCATGACTTGTTTCATCATTTTAATGGACAATTTCAGGCCAATAAAGCCAAACCCGAAAACTCCAGCAAAGCTAGAACTTCCACTGAGTGATCTCCCAAACCTCTTCCAATAAAGCCAAACTCCACTAGCTGTGGATATGCATATTTCAGCCTTGTTATGACCTCATCAGCAGGTCATCAAAAAAAAAAAATAAAAAAAAAAAAAACAAAAAGGAAAATGAGAAAGTCACTGAGAAAAACAAAAAAAAAAAAAAAAAAAAAACTCCAAAGCTAGAAGTTCCACTGAGTGACCTCCCAAACCCTCTTGTATCAGAGGCACATGGGATATATGCAAATGACCCATATACATCAGGTGTTTCAGTTAATTGGTGATTCTGAATGCCCATGACTTGTTTCATCATTTTAATGGACAATTTCAGGCCAATAAAGCCAAACCCCACTAGCTGTGGATATGCATATTATGGCCTGTAGTTTTTCAGTGACCCTCTCACTTATTGTTTTAAATCATTAAACTGTGCATAGACTCTAAAATTTATTCTCAAATACAACAGATTGTAAATCTATTTACAAAATCTTATGCAAAACAGTTTTGGTCCACAAAGGGGGAGGTAATTTGTGCTAGCAAATTCCAGGTAACTTAAGAAACTGAAATTAAAGTAGATTATGTTGAAAAGGTATTGTGCAAACTGGACTCAAGAAAAGCACAGGGAGGAAACAGAATATGTAATAATGTGAGAAAACTTCAGTTTAAACTTTTAAAGCAATTACATCTATTTTTCAGTAGGTCATTTAAACATGGGAAACTCCACAAGATTGCCAACACTTCTAACTTGATAACTATGGGGGTCATCCCCTCTTCCTCTGCTCTCCCACCTTTCTTCTTGCTGTTATCTTCATAAAAATGTGTGCATTGCCTCAGTGCTTTATCCATAGTTAATAAGTATGCCAATTTCACTTCTGGCGTTGTTCCTACATTTAGTATGCTGTATTATCTCTTAAGTTCTAACTTTTCTAGACATCTAGAGTGCCTTTGATTTTTGTATATTTTATTACGACATGAATTATCCTACATGACATAGCTCTTTTTCCATTGGGTTGTTTTTTTTTTTTTTTTGTCATGCCAGCTTTAAATGCCTGATGTATAGCTATGTAATTTGCACTATGTTTGCTCATTTCTGGGATTATGCTTATTATTATTTCACATTTTTACATGGTTACATAGTCTGTAGTTTTTTTTTTTTTTTTTTTTTTGCTGTTTCCAAATGAATAATAATTCTTAAGTACTTCAGTCAATGTTCAGTATGTGTTTTATATATATTTTATTGCAGGGGAGCTACTTTCCACAGATCTTTGTTAAAAATATGTTTTTGCGAAGTGGCATATTCCAGTTATGAAACACAAGTACATAAGTAATTGAAGGGAATCATCTTTCATCTCACTGAAGACTTTCCTACCATTTCAGATATATCTCAGATATATCTATAGTGTGACCCACTTGTTATGAATAACACCCCACTCTTCTATTAAAGCCAGCCTTGGTGGCAACAGATATTTAAGTAAAAAATTATACTCTTGGAAACAGATTATATGGATATGTCTTACATTCTAAAACTAGCTTGTACTGAAACTTGTCACCCATCCTTTCAGACATTCATTCACATCACAAGTATTTCCTGCCTTATCAGAGATGAATATGTTAATTCTGAAACAATGTAAGACACCTGTACCAGGAAGCTGTAGGTTATGTTTTACTCTCATCACCTTTATGGTGCTTGATGATAGTGAAAATATATATCCTAACATGAGAATAACTATCTTTTGTGAAACAGTAGGCTTTCAGAAATAGTTACAATGCCAACTCTGCTTTGACATGCTGACAAGATGGCAGTTCTAGCAGTAGTAAAGTTATTTGATGCATTGTCACATAAAATGCTAATTAAACTCTATAAATGTTTGCATGTTTCTAGACTAGAAGCTGTCAGAAATGTTTAATTTCAAGTTTTGCAAAAGGCTAAAGTATTAGCATCTGTTAATACTACCACAGGAGCTAATAAGGCTCAGTTCTAGGGTACTTTCTCTTTAACATATTTATGGTCAATTTACTTGGGAAAGTCAGACTGCACAGCATAGAGTCAGGCAGTCGTGTGCTCAGATGACAATATTACTTTGAAGTGCCAGATATGTTAAATACCTTGGAAGCTTTGCTTTAAAATGCTCATGATACAAAGGTTTTACCCTGTAGAAGAAAAGTATGCAGGTTTAATGAAAAAGCCTAATGTGTTCTGAAGTTCAGGAAGTTTTGAAACCGCAGTGGGATTAAACAGGATTTTCAATCAGATGCATTGCTTCTTAACTTATTTATAGCATGAAAAAAGGTATATGGCCTGAAGAAAAGAAATAATTCTGTTAAAGCATCATACCTTTATACCACTCTGATCTGCACTGCAGTTTTCTGCTGTCTGCTTTTCATTTTAATAAGAAACGCAGATTAGTTAATCATAGTCCAACAATGAATGATTTATTATACAAGAGCAATGATGGCAATGCATCAGGTATCAGAGCCAAACACACTGCAGAAATTCTTGAGTCAGGTAGCATCCTATATGGGTAGCCAACAGCAAAGTCGGTCAGACTCAGCCATAGCTAAGCTGTCTTGTTACCTTCCCAAAAGATAAGTTCATCAATAATAGATAAGAGCTAACTGACATCAAATCTATGTCTGTCAGTCAGTGCAGAGAAATAAGGTTATGAGCTTTAAAAGAGTTACTTCCTGTAGTCCAGGGTTTAACTTCCACAACCTCTGTTCGCTTATTATGTGACTCTAAGCAAATCATTTAACTAGAATGTGCTCCTGGGCTGAGTATAAAAAAGGTCCATGTGAAACAATACCCTACTCAGGTTAACAAATATAAAACACACAGTTGCTTAGAGCTGGACATTTCTTGAATGTTTTATGCTTTATACTTAAAAGGTATTCAAGCTCTTCTGACTGTTGACTAGTATTTCCCTTCATACAAGCTTGTCGGATGTCAGCTGAATGCATTATCCTATGAAGAAATACTTGCATATGCTAGTTTGTTTTTGCTGAGCCCTTCTATATCTGTTGTGTTGAAAAGACAGCAACATCATTCATGGCTTTGCAACAACCAAGGGGTGCATTTGTTGGTGACTATGTGGCAAAGGCTGATGTAACATTAAAGTATGGATGTATGGTTACTCCACAAAATACTGACTACAAGAGCACAACTGTCTGCAAAGAGATTTAAATTATTTCCTCCAGTGTGAGAAGAGTTCAGGAATGACTCATACTGGCACTGAAATATTATAGGCTCATAGGTATTTACTAGGCTAACGGCTGCAAGGGCCTTTTAAGCCAAGCCATGCAACCCAAATCTCTGATAAGTTCTGATACCCCTGATACCGTGACGTACGGTGTTAATATCATTTGTATGTTTGCTTTTTTAAGAAGGTTCATCTGTTTAATTATGCATAAACGACTGCAACATCTAAAGACCAAATTCAATAAAGTCTACAATGAATCACTTTTTGCTCTTAAAAAGTTAAAAGTTAAAATAAATAAATAAATAAAATGTGTCAATCACTACTATTTATTATGCTATGCATGGACACAGCAGTCAAGCTATCCAACAGAGGCTTTTTAAAGTATCCATGAAAACATAATATTTTTGTGGTTAGATTTCAGTTGTTTTAAAGGTGTTTACTAGTTAACGACCACAAGGGCCTTTTAAAGCCTAGCCATGCATCTCAAACTCTGACAAGTTCTGGTACCATTGATAAGTGTAAGCTGGTGAATGGGAGATGAAACATTTACAAGCAGGGGTCTGGAAGATGAAACATTTACAGGCTGCCCTTGTCCATTAGAGACATAGGTGCCACACCAAGGGTGAATTTCCTGTTCTCATCCAATTGTCTAACTTACCCTTGAATTGGGTTAGGGAAGAAATCTGCTTCACATGGATGGGGAGCCTGTTCCAGAGATGAAGAAGTCTCTGGGATGCATACCTGTCTCTCCATCAGGTCCTATTGATATCGCAGACAAGGTTTAAGTCTTTAGAACAGGTAATAATGGTGTTGTTTGTTTTGCAGATATGCAGGAGATCCATCAGAGTGGGGACTGGCAATGCCTTGTATGCCAAGCATAGATCTCCCCTCAACAGCCTGTAGGAGAAAGAACACAGGGATAGGGCCTTGAGGCAGTCTGCACAGGACATGTTACTTATGCCCTGTATTCTTTTAGTGAAGAACCTCTGTGGACATTCCATTTGTTGGATATGCCTGGTTAGGTACATACCAAACAGGGCATTGTACTCAATGATAGGTCTGATGAATGCCAGATACAGTGGAGCAATGACTTCCTTGGACATAGATTCCATACCTTTGTTTATAAGTTGTGCAACATAGAATAATTTCCTTACCACTGTAGACACATGATGGTCAAAGCCTAGATTACTGGCTATGTGTGTCCCTAAGTCCATGGCTACTGGGTCATATCTAACGGTTGTGTTCTCAATATGATAGTTACCAGGGGTGGATGACTTCCCAAAGGATACCATTATGCATTTCTTGGCATTTAGTTTTAGTCCATGGCTCTGACACCATTTCTATGTCTGTATCAGCCCTTCCTGCTGAACATTTGTGTCAGTGTGGGATTTGATGACAGCTCCTAATTTGGAATCATCTGCAAATTTAGTCAGCCAGAGGCCATTGACATTGACGCTCACTTCAGAGAAGTAAATGCCAAAAAGGAGTGGTCCCAGGACAGATCCCTGAGGGACTCTTTGTAGAGGTGGACTCCCCAATTCTAACTTCCTGGGTTCTGTCTGTGAGCCAGTTGGCTATCCACTGGGTAATATAAGTGTTTGTACCTAACCTCATGAGTTTGTTAACAATGCCCTAGTGGGGTATTACGTCAAATGCCTTGGCCAGGTCAAGGTAGGCAATGTGAACCATTTTGCTCTCATCCATTGCTTTGGGGACCATCTCAAAGAAGCCCATCAGGTTGAGTAGACATGACCTATCCTTGGCAAATACAAACTGGGTTGGGTCTAGTGTCAGGAAGTTTACTATATCATTATTGATCATTTTCATGATAATTATTTCCATGACTTTGCATATGAGACTAGTGAGACATATGGGTCTATATTTTCCATGGACTGTAGATGGCCCACCTTTGTGCAGAGGGATGACTGTTGCTGTTCTCCATTCATAGGTTCATAGATTAGTACTAGGCTAACTGCTTTTGTGAGCCATTTGAAGCCTAGCTATTTCCCCCTTGTGAGAATCAAACCCTGCACCTTGTCTTTATAAGGTAAGCACCTTAACCATTATGCCACCCCTCCCACCTTGAAACACAGAGCCTGTTTGGAGGCTACAGTTAAACAGCAATTCCAGAGGGCCTGGTAGGTCATGTTTCATGCTATTTAGAAGGAATCCTGGGATATTGACTGGGCCCATTGATACAGTGTTCTTAGACTTAGAGAGAGCATGTTTCCTAGTAATAGCAGGGGTAGGTATATTTGATGATATTTCTTTAGGAAAGGTTAAGGGGGAGGGGTAAAGCTAGAGCTCACTTTGTGAGCCCGTAGGTTTGCTGTATGAATCTACTGTTCAGTATTGGTGGCTCCATTTACAATGAGCACTACACACAATCGTGTATTGCCTTTGAGGTTGTGGACATAGCTAAAGAATGCCTTGTAGTTGTCCTTGGACTGGGAGACCAAATTTACCTAAGATTTGGCTTTGGTAGACTTTATTTGTCCTCTGAGTTGTTTGTTTAGTTTAATGATAGTGCTTTTATCCTGCTGGGTGCTGCACCTCCTAATTTTTGCCATGATTTTCTACCTTCTGTTATACAACCTATTGATTTTGTGATTGCCCAAGGATGGCTTGTTTTTGAGTTAGTTTTGTACTTCTTCCTGGTGGGTACAGTTCCCTCTATGCAGCTATTAACATGCTTTTACATGGTTTCTGTGAACAGTTCTGCATAGGCAGCAGCATTTTCAGGGTTTATGGGGCTTGAAATTTTGCCAGGGTATCACTTAATAGTAGGAAGTTGATCTTAGAGTATTTTCTTATATTTCAGGGTTAGCTGGGGTCCAGATTTTATTTTTACTTCAAAGGAGACCATTTTGTGTTCTGACCTTACCAGGGAAGACATTACACTAGGGGATGTGCAGCACTCTCCCATATTAGTGAGGACCAGATCCAGTACTATTACACCCCAGGTTTGTGTATTGACAATCTGGTCTAGGAGTTGAATGCGTAAAATGCAGAAATCTCTGTGCCTGTACGTTTGGTGTCGTATAGGATTCCCAGTTAATAGTGGGGTAATTAAAGTCACCCATGAATATAGTATTGCTTAGATGGTGAGTGTTTCTCAGAAGTTTAAATACGTAGTTTGGGTTTCCTAGTTCATAGAGGGGGACCTATAGCTTACAAGGAAGTGGTATTGGATTTTGCTAATGGTGATTTGAACATGGAAAAGCTGAAGTGCGTTGTACTGTTTGAAATGCCTTGAGTTTATTTATTTTTGTTGTAAATAAAGACACCTCCTGCCTGTGTAGTAGCTGATCTAAACGTATGGAAGGCATTATAATCCTGCAGTGTCAGTATGCTCTCCATGGCTTAAAACCATGTCTCAGTGACCGCACTGACACTGACATCAGCAATAAAATTCATATTTTATATATATATATATATATATATATATATATATATATATATATACCTGGAATTTATTGACAGCAATCCCAACAGTAGCCACAGAATGTGAGACTGTTAACAGGTTTCTCATTGCAGGAAGTGAGCACAAACCTAGAGATCAGACCACAAGAAAAAAGTCAGGTTCTTAAAAATAAAATAGTACTAATGTGAGAAAATGTACTAATGGAAAATAAAAAGTTAATTATTCCTTTACTAAGGAAATTAATGTACATAAGTACTTCTGCACTGCATTACTATAACTTTTAAATCTTTTTCTTCTCATATACCTACATCCATGAATCTCATTCTAAAGAGCTTCTTCATTATCATACTATTAACCCTATTATGAGCAGGGAAAGGAAGGAAAGAAGGACATGGCTATCAGAGTGCAGGGTTAAGGGGTTTGCAGCAAACAATTTTAGCTTAATCTCAGCATCTGTTAAGTGCACCACTTAGACAAGGCCTGCAATGCTGATCAGCTAGACTGCAGTGTGTACACCACTTAGACAAGGCCTGCAATGCTGATCAGCTAGACTGCAGTGTGTACACCACTTAGACAAGGCCTGCAATGCTGATCAGCTAGACTGCAGTGCGTACACCACTTAGACAAGGCCTGCAATGCTGATCAGCTAGACTGCACTGCATACACCACTTAGACAAGGCCTGCAATGCTGATCAGCTAGACTGCACTGCATACACCACTTAGACAAGGCCTGCAATGCTGATCAGCTAGACTGCACTGCTCTCCATCTGTGATCTTGACTAGACTTCATCTCACTGCACTGCCTTCCATACTCCTGCAGGTGGAAGTAGCCACAGTACATATCAATAGCTTGCTAACCTCTCCCCATAGACTGGCTAGCCAGCACTGTCTGCTCTGTCCTGCCCTCCCAGCCAGATCATCTAGTCCTAGATCTGGTATCTGGCCAAAAATCACTAATGCTGCAGAACTGGCTCCATCTCTCTATAAAACCAAGCCTCCATTTGCACTTAACTATGTAAACGAAGAAGCAATGAAACAGAAATAGTTTTCAGATCAGAATATATTCTATGTACTTGCAGTGCTGTCTTAAACACAGTGAAAGTGAATCATTCAAAATTTATACGGAATTTCATTTCCATATTATAATGCAAATTTTGGCTTTCAAGTATATTGGTGAGAGTTTCTGATGTGGTCTTCTCTGCAGAGAGACATCTCATGGAGAAATACAGAAAAACACCATCTTCCATTTCAGGGACTTGTGAAAAGTAGAGTTAAAATGACCAAATTTCAGTGGTTAAAACAATTTTATTCCCCTGGCGCCTCAATTTATGCCTTCCCTGGAAAGTTACGTACCAGTTATTTATACTCCTAGTAAAATAGCAATTATGTTTGCAGGTACTCACTAGACTAACATGTTTTGGGAGCATGCAGCCATAAGAAATGTTTGAGAAGGAACAGAGCAGGTTCTAAAGAAGACAGAAGGGGTAATTGTCTTGCAATGTTAGGTGCTTTCGTTTTGAGGAGAGTATTCTTTTCTAAGATAATTCCTAAAAGGAACCTAAATGTGCTTAACTTTTACTGACTGCTACCTTCAAATGCTTACAGAAATCCACTCTCTATCCAATATCTGTACAGTGGTAAGACAACATCCTGAAGGAAATAATGTAAGAACAACATATAGCTATACAGAGAAGCTCACAGAAGTTTTAGCTTGCTGAATACTGTTTGAAGTGATCCCTGATCTGTGATATATTAGAAGATAAATAACCACTGATTATGGGTTCCTACATCCTTGATTATAATGCTAAAAAACAGATAACTAGTCCCTTTAAGCTGTAACTGACACATGGACTGTTCATTGTCAATACAGCTATAAGCCAATTTATGTGAAAAGGGAGTTGGAGTTTGGATATAAATATGTATATATGCTGATGATTTGACTGGCATTTTCATTGAATGCCTTGACAATAATGTTATAATTCTAATCTTGGCATAGCTGGAGAATTTAAGTGTTCATATAAATGATGTGGTATTATTGAGTTTGTTACGGCTTTCAATTATGTTGATTGCAATGTCACTCTATTGTAATGATTTGTTTCTCTGATTTGTTCACTGCTTACTTACTACTGTATAAATAAATGTATGATCCTTACTTAGAACACAAATGAAGACATTACTGTCAAAGCAACTAAAAACATTTCTTCTTATTAATTTATCAAACATAAATAGCTGTCTTATCATTTGTTTCTTCTTCCAATAACTAAATTAAATGTGGACAATGATTATAAGGTTTGGGTTACATTCTTTAAGGACTATCTACTGAACATCTTACATTTAAATGTATCCTATTAGAACAAAAAAGTACTTATGTATAAAATGCAGAAGTTGAAATATAGCAGTAAACCCAAAGAAAAACATACTGCAACAGCACCAATAGACAGAAAAAAGTGGCTAAGACACACAACTGATAAGGAGCCACAAGCAAGGAAATATAAGTCACACTTCATTGCAGTAAAATAAGCACTTTCATCATGTGACAATTCAGGAGGACTTCTTCAGAATTAAATAAATAAAACACTACAGCTCTATTTAAATACTCTCTCTCCATTAAAAGGTGCCAAAATTACTTAAAGAGATATACTGTCTAATTCCTAAAATACATAACACTTAAAAATCAAGATGTTAAACTGCTTATAAAAATACAGCAAACAGCAAGCCCATTAGGTTTGTAACATCATTCCATCTACCCTACACAAGTAATATAACAGAAAAAATACTCCCAAAAAGCAGCTGTGTGGATGTAAAAAAATTGTCCATATTGCTTTTAAACTAATTTCATACCAATGACACAGTTGCTTGACTTATAAAATAATTGACCAATAAAACCTATATTATTATGTTATGTGTTAAGGTTACTATATATCTGCATTTTATTTGAAAGGGGTTGATGATACCCATTCTAAATATTACCATTTTAAAGTTGTAATACTAAACCATTGAAACAATAAAGGTGAGAAAGGTAAGATATGATAGAACAAAAATAAGGTAAAATAGAACAAATAATGAGATGTTGAAAGTTTTAAAGCTCTACATTTTAACATAGGTTTAATAGAGACGTGATCATTTAACCATGGACTAGTGAAAGCATTCAATTTAAACTGCCAACATGTCTCCCTATAACAAAGCCAATTTTCCTAATCACTCCCCACTTGGGTCCTTATTAACCTGTTCTAAAATACCGTATCAAAATTCTGTATGCATTGGTTGTGTTAAGGAATGTTTAATCAAGGCATTGTTGGGATTCTTCATCCTAATACTATATATGTGTTTGTAAATACATTTACCTAAATACCTCTCAGTCCTTCCCACATAAAAACATGGACAGTTCCTACACATCACCCAGCAAATAATCCCCCTGCTATTACAACTATCCTTTTTAAAGTGAATCTTACTTTGAATATTGTTACCTAAAATAATGTTCTCTTTCTCATAAATCTATTTACAACAGGAACACCTACCACATTTTTTAGTTCCAACATTGTATCTAGTTTTTTTTCTGTCATACAACCTCTCTCAAATTGTTTATGATTTTTTTCCTGTTTTAAAAACAAACTTAGGGCACATTTCCAATTTTCCAACCATTTCATGGTTAAATCTTAACATCTTCCAACTGCTTGTAACTACATCCTTTACCAAATTAGTAGCATAATTGTATTCTAAAACTAATGGTCTCTTAAAGTCCTGGTTTGACTCTATCCGCCTAGTAGCTATTACTGTAGATTTATTTCCTAAAAGTGGTAAAAATGTTGTCCCCCAACCTGTAATAACATCCTGTGTAACTTCAGCTACTAAACATTTCAGATATCCCCTCTCTAAAAATAACTTGGGTATATATTTTGCCTTTTCCAAAAATCATCTCTCTGGGAGGTCATCCTTGTTGCTCTAACCATCTGATCTTTCACAATACTTTTTTTTCTGTTTGAAAGGATGGGCACTAGAATATGTTAAATAGGAATTACTAAACGTAGGTTTCCTGTAAATCCTAGATTTGAGTTTCCCCTCAATAATATCAACCCTTACATTCAAATAATCAATTCCTGTACTGTTATAATTGTATGCAAACTTTAAAATGTTGGTAGTTTCATTCATAAACTCAACAAACATCCCAATGGAGCTTTCAGGTCCTTCCCAAATGACAAAGATGACATCCAAAAACCTCCTATATAGTTTAATATATTTCCAAAATTCCAGTCCAAATACATATTTTACTTCCCAGTGTAATAGAACCAAATTTGCATATAAGGGAGCTCAAGCTGTCCCCATCCCAGCTCCCTTAATTTGAATTGAAGGTTTCCCCTTCAAAATACACAAAGTTGCTTTCCAACACCACTCTTATAAGATCCACAGAAAGATTCAAATCTTTTCCTTCCAAAAATTCCACAGTATTTAAAACATCAAGAAAAAAATCCAACCTTTCTTTCTTAGGTATACATGAAAACAAATTGGTAACATCAATAGTTAAAAAACAAATTCTCTACGTAACTAAATCTGGGGTAAGGCTCCCTAAAAAAATCAATAAGTCTTTCAATAAATGTAGAACATTTCTAGTTGTAAATTTTAAGGAATGATCCAAAAAGACCGCTATTGGGTATGTCTTTGAACCCTCACTCACTGCTATTGGCCTGTACAGGGGGGTTGGTAGTGCTTTTCTGAAACTACTTGCCCTATTTCCTTCTTACAAAAAAAAAACAACTTTCAAATAATTTTGTAAATCTTTCCATAATTTTTCCTCAAAATATAAAAAATGCTTGCACCACATATAGCACTAGAGGCAATAAACATGTTAAGGGTTTGCACTTTGTTGTCACATTCTAAGACCAGTATCTGCCAACCATAAAGCAGTATACTTATTTTATTTTATTTCTAGTTTCCTGCCTGGGAGATGTGGCTACTTGTTTAGCTTCCTTCAGAAGCCATATTCCTAGTGGTTGGACTGCTGCATGCCATTGAAAGAGGTTGTATAGTTTAAGGCCTTTGCCTTTGTTTTTGTCTCACTGATCTTATATCCTGAGATAGATTGGAACTGCATCAAGATAGAAAAAGGATGCTGGATATTGCAGTCTGGGTTGAGTTAAAAATACTGCAATATATCCTGCAAATAAGGCTATCTTCAGTCACTGGTCTTGCCAGTGATAGGATTCAGTTTATGAATGCCTTATTATTATTACAAATTGATTTAAGCAAAATATGAATATAAGTGTAAATAATGGGCACCCCTATCTGGTCCACCTTTAAAGTTAAACTCCAGTGAAAGTTGACATCCATTTTTATATTTGCTGTGGAATTATAATGAATCCTCATTACCAGTTTATAAAGTTCTTCTCTATCCAGGCTTATAAGGAATAAAGGCTGTCCATTTCTCTCTACTTCCCATTGTATCTGGAGTGTTTTTATTATATTTTTTGAAGATCTGTTGTCCCCTTGACTAATCCACACCTTGTCCAAGTCAACTAATCTCAGTAATACTTTCACCAATTTATTTGATCTTATGGCTGTAAATTTGGCCTGTATGAGAAGGGGTTCGCTAGATCATTCCCTTCCTTGGGGATGCCAGTGTTCACTATCTATTACATGATGGAGGAATCACTCCTCCCTCCCAAATATCAGTGAAAACTTTATTCCAAATTATGATTAGACTTTTGCCTTCCTCTCTTCACACTCCAATGGGCTAACCATCATCACTTAGTGACTATCCCAATTCTTGTTTCAGCACCTGGGATTTTATTTCTTCTACAGTTATTTTGGGTATTTAATCTACTGATCTCCTCAAATGACAATTTAGATAGGTGCAGGTTTATTAAGAACTCATTAATATTATCTTCTTTCTCCCTTTACCTGTCTTCATTTCTGTACAATGGTCAACTAGTCTCCTCAATATTTCTACATATGTTCAAAGTGTTCGATACAGTCTCCCACCAAAAATGTTTGAAAGAATTCCTGTCTCTTAAACTAAGCCACTCTGTGCTTCAGTGGTTCCATGGTTATTTATCAGATTGACAACAAGCAGTAAAATGGCACAATGATTTCTCTCCTACACTAACCATTACACTAGGTGTATACACTACAGGGATAAATTCTAAGTCCACTTCTCTTTAACATTTTTACTAACAAGCTCCATTCTACTACTGACCTAGTCAGAATCATACAATATGTGGATGACTCCACACTTATATATGCAGCCCCCTCCCTCATCGAACTTTATGAAAAAAAAAAACAACCCTCTTTCACTGCTGTAGAATCCTGGCTTGATAGCTCACAATTAATCCTGAACCCCAATAAAACAAAACTAATGATATTCTCTAACAATAAACCCTCAAACCAATACACATCTTTTCAAATTTACTCATCAGATAACACAGAGATTAAACCAGTATCACACACCAAACTTCTTGGTATCACAATTGATAACAACTTGAAATTTGATAAACATCTGGCAACCGTCATTAAAAAGGTTCACATTAAACTATGCTCCCTCTTAGAATCAAACCATATCTTACTGATCTCACCAGGCAGTCTATTGCCAGGACACATTTACTGCTTCCCCTCCTATATGGCTTCATAGGTTCATAGGTTGGTACTAGGCTATCAGCCCTAGGGCCTATACAAGCCTAGCCATAACAATTCCCTGGCTATTTCTTCCCACACTATTTACTTCCCTGGACCCCTGTCTAGCAGGGCGACTGACGTGATCCCTGGGGTGAATTTCCTTTCTCCCATCCAATCGTCAAGGTTCCTTTTGAAGAGGACCAAAGAGGCACTCTGTGTATGGGCAATCTATTCCAGAGTCTGGGGAGTCTCTGGGTCAGGAACCTATCCCTCTAGCATGTTTTGTTTATTGTGATGACAAGGTTTAGATCCCTGGAGCGTGTGGCTCTGAGGGATTGGGATTTCTTTAAGTGTAGCATGTCCAACAGCTCTGGGTTTGACATGGCCTTGTATGTTAAGCAAAGATCGCCTCTGAGTAGACAATATGCAACAGAGTATAGCTGGAGTTTTTTAAGGCGGTCAGCGTAGGGCATCTGCTTTAGACTTGTGATTCTTTTAGTGAGGTATTTCAGTGGCCTTTGTGTGCCTTGTTCTCTAACCTGAAGAAAACTGAACTAACTAAACTTGAGGTATGCTATGATAAAATTGCCTGATTTGTTTACAACTCCCCACATAGAACACATCACTGTATTGCACTACAATAACTTAACTGGCTGGACTTACCCAATCCCCTTATATTTACCCAACTTATAATAGCCCACAGGATAATATATCAACCTGAAAAATGTCCAGTTCTACGAAACCTACTTAAAATTCAATCCAACACAAGACAACTTAGATCTTCTGATAAGCTCCTTCAACAATTAACTAAGACTTACAACTACCATGGAGACTCTCTGTACTCCAATTGTTTTTCCAGGGTATGGAACATGACCCCCCCATCAATACTAACCACTGCTAACCTCCAAATATTTGAAACACTGCTCAAGTGCCACCTATCCAAATCATGGCTCTGCTCCTGTCTTAATCCTTATTGAATAATATCACTCTTCATAATTTCTACTAATTTCTACCTTATTAATCCTACAATTTTTAGATACTATACTACTAAGCTATCTTCCATCCTTTACTCCTACTTATCCCATTATCTTTGTTTTTCTTTTTCTTCTTTTATATACTAACACGGATTTATAACTATACTATCTAACAACATTTTTTTTTACTTTTAGCTGCTTCTACACAATAAAATGCTATATTTTAACATGACATTGACTACTCTTCAGCCATAGGACCTAGGAGTTTTATATAAAATATTGACTGATACCTTATGAAATCTTGGACAAATCTGTTCTATATTTGTATTGCTTTTATACTAGTACTAAGTGTGATTTTTCTTTAAATGTACAACTTAAGCTAGTATTTTTAACCTATGATTACATTCTACTGTATTTGCTATCTTTTATCATAATTGTGATTTCATATGTCTGTATTTTGAACATGCTATGGATTGAATGTAGTCAGACTATCCCAGTAAACAGATATAAAATAAATACATAATAAATGCTACTTAAAGATTCTAAGCTTGAGATTAGATGTCTGTCCATTTTGGTGGTTTCCAGATCTCTGTCTGAAGTCTTTCCTTCCCATCTTCTGCTGTCTACACCTCTGTGCTCATCTTTGTGATCTGGGGATATTCTCAAAGTGTGCCTGTTGAAGTGCTAGATCCTGAATTTGTTAATATTATCCAGCTGTCCACTTACTTTTTCTTTGCTTGTCCTCATTTTATTTTTATCTCCTAAAATTAATTGGGTTATTTCACCTTGGATATTTCTTATCTTTTACAAACACTCCAAACATCTCAGAGCACATTTCCGGCAGATTTCTGTCACAATCTTTCTATATTCCTGTTATAATTTCTCTCAGCTATAGCCTAGATTGACTTTGCTGATATCAAATGTCTCTAAAAGGTTTAAATGTCCAACAAAGCAGCATTTTTTATTCCACAACTCAGTGTGTTTAGAAGGAACCAAAAATAGAGCAACCATGTTGCCAAGAAGAAATGCACCAGGATGATCCATAAAGATATATGTTTTATGATGATTAAGCACTTTTATCTATATACAAGTTGAATCAAACTTCATCATAATGTTAAAACATCACCAAGTGCCCTATTTAAAGCAATTCAGATAATTGCATGACATCTGACTGCTCTTTCTTAAAGATACATGCACATTTAAAAACTTTCACAAAATGTGTGTATATATATATATATATATATATATATATATATATATATATATATATTTATATTTATATTCAGTCATTCATGAGTGTAAATAACAATAAAAACACAGAAATATGCATAGAATACTCATGTGAGTTTTATTAAAATGAATTGTGATGATAAAACATTATAACATGAAAGAAAATGTATGCATATAAAAACAATCTTGCAGCAATAGTAAACTGATATTTCAAAACAGTCACCCTTCTAAACATTAATCAGAGCTGACCCTGTTTAGCATTTGAAATCAAACAAGATCAAGCACCTTGTTTTTATTTTACAATTTGGCTCCCTACAACCTCAACACTCTCAAACATTTGACTAATTGCTATACTTTCTCCCCTCTCCAAAGTCTTTGGAAACTGTATACACAAACAAATCTTGGCCCACCTACTGCAATACAATCTGATTACCCATACCCAACATGGCTTTCGTCCTCACCATAGCACCTCCACTGCACTTATCTCTTTCACTAATACTGTCTCCCAAGCCAGAGACAATAATACACTCATTTCTTGTCTATTCTTAGATCTGTCCAAAGCTTTTGACACAGTCTCTCATTCTATCCTTCTTTCAAAACTTTCTCAACTTAGCCTTTCCCCAACAACTATTTCTTGGTTTAGCAGCTACACCTCAGGCTGGTACCAATCTGTCAAATGGCTCTCTCTGCTCTCTCCTTTTCTCCGTATTAACACAGGTGTTCCACAAGACTCCATCCTTGGACCCCTCCTTTTTAATATCTTTACTAATAATCTCCACAAATCTTGTCCCCAGTCATCTCTCATATAGTACGCAGATGACTCTACCATTATTTCTATAGCTGGCAATCCTTCTGAACTACAAATTCTCACACAAACATCTTTTAACCATGCCAAAACTTGGCTAACTCAACACCTTCTTACACTTAACCCCAAAAAACAAAGTTGCTACTTTTTCTTCCAAAAATCCCATCTCTCCCTTAAATCCTCCTTCACCATCTCTTCACTCAACAACACTATAATAGCTCCAGAAACCCATACCAAGCTCCTTGGAGTAATTATTGATGACCAACTCAAATGTGACCTTCACATACATCACAGTATAAAGAAAACCAATCAAAAACATGGTCTTCTCTATAGAAACAATTTTTACTCCTGAAACTAGAATAACCCCTGCCAATGCCTATTTCCTCCCTAATATCTTTTATAGTGCACAAATCTTTACTAACCTTCAGTCTACACTTCTGTCTAAACTTGAATCTACCTACAACAAAGTGACTAGATTTGCTGCAAACTTGCCTTACAAATCCCACCACTGTCTTGCCCTCAAGTCACTACACTGGCTTCACTTTCCAATCCATCTCAAATATATCCAACTTCTTACCATTCACTTCATTCTCAACAAACCACTTTCCTCTCCTAGTCTCTCTTTGCTACTCCCACCAAGGGCGCCCGCAGGCAGGTGCAAGGGGTGCACCCCCCTGGAATCCGCTGAGTTAATCTTTTGATTTAAAAAAAAAAAAGTTTTTTTTTTTTTTTTTTTTTTTTTTTTTTAAGGCATTCTTCTTTAAGAAGCCCAGTCGCAGGTGTGCTGACATCATCGCGCGAAGTTTGCGAGCTGGAACTAAAATGAACAGTTGTGACATCATCGCGCGGGAGCTGAAATGGACAGTTTTGGACCTTACTGAAGATGGGACTCTTGCAAGCGAGCGGAAACGGACGGAAGATGGGACCCTTGCGAGCGGGAACCGAAATGGACGGAAGATGGGACGCTTTAGTGGAGCTGAAACAGGCAGCTTTAGTAAAGTAGGTGTGTGTGTGTACTGAAGATGGGACGCTTTAGTGGAGCTGAAACAGGCAGCTTTAGTAAGGTAGGTGTGTGTGTGTGTGTGTGTACGGAAGATGGGACACTTTAGTGGAGCTGAAACAGGCAGCTTTAGTAAGGTAGGTGTGTGTGTGTACGGAAGATGGGACGCTTTAGTGGAGCTGAAACAGGCAGCTTTAGTAAGGTGTGTGTATGGAAGATGGGACACTTTAGTGGAGCTGAAACAGGCAGCTTTAGTAAGGTGTGTGTGTGTGTGTGTAAAATGCCCTAGGAGTTACATGGTGGTAGGTAGAGAATAAGGCTTGAACCCTGTACCTTGGGCCCAAGTGGCAAGAGCCTGAATTCCCTACCCACCACCATTTGTAAAAATGTTGCAGGCTTTTCCCTCATACTTTTTCTGTTCCTCATAAAATCTGTGGTTTCTGTATTTGTGTCCTTGTTGCCTGACAGCTACACGTTCTCTCATTTGATTCTTGGCTGTCTGGAGTGTTTCTCCCTGGGCCTCTGCTAAAAATTAGCTTATTTTCCAAGTCAGACTTTCCTGGTTAACAAATGTTAAAAAAATGGGCACTCATTTCAATATCAGACTTCATATTCTTCAGAAAGTGCATGGTAACAAAAGCTTTTATTCTAACAATTTTTAAGTGTACAAGATGGATATTTGAAATGTATCCCTGTCTTTGGGACTATATTCCCCCCCCCCCCCATTATTGGCTTCATCCAGGTTTTGTGCTAAGGTTGAGAGCTATGGCAAGAACTGAATTCACTGAATATGTTTGGGGGCTGTATTCACCCAGTATTGGCTTTGTTCAGGTATTTATTGGCTTCATCCAAATTTTGTGCTAAGGTTGAGAACTACGGTAAGAACTGAAGTCACTGAATATGTTTGGGGGCTATATTCCCCCATTACTGGCTTTGTCCGGGTGTTCTTTGCTAAGAGGTTGAGAGCTATGGTGAGACTGAATTCACTGAATATTTGGGGGCTGTATTCACCCATTATTGGCTTTGTTCAGGTATTTTGTGCTAAGAGGTTGACAGCTGTGCTATGGTGAGAATTGAATTCACTAAATGGTAGCCATTTAAGTTTCAGTCTTCCTCTTTCACAAAACAGCTGAGTTGGTGTAGTAGTATGTTGCTCTGACTGTTTTGCACAGGGTCCCCTGGGTTCAAGACGTGGCAGTGAAATGTATGGTGGTAACGCAGCATTTTATTCTAGCAAATTTCCAACATTATACAAGCAATGTTTAAAATGTGTCCCTGTTTTTTGGCCTTTTCTCCCCCCCCCCCCATAAATTTTGGCTTTTTCCAGATTTCTTGTGCTGCAAAGTTCAGAGATACAGTTGAGTGTCGAGTAGATTTTACGAGCTGAGAGCTGCAGGGAAGCAAAAGTTTAGTGCTGCTTATGTTTAGTCTGCTTGCATTGTTAATAGCACAACAGATAGTGTCCTTGCTTTTGATGCTGAAGGCTGTGGGTTCTACTCCCACAGTAGGTAGATGCATTGCTGATACTGTACTGTGTTGTAAAGGGGGTGGATGCTGCAGTCCTTTTGGTAAAGATACCTAGTAACTATGAACCTGTTATCAGTTTGCTATCCATTCCCTATTGCAGTCATTTTTTATTGCATGCAACAAAGGCAATTTATTCTTCAAGGGTAACATGCACTTTATTTGTAGATTAAATAATGACATATAAAGCAGCAACCTCTTTATTAGTTACAAATTTCTTTTATGTGGATTTTACTACTTCAGAGATTGTGCATATTTTTTACTGATACTGGTGGACTATAGAAGGTTAAGTAGACTTTTTATGATGGAAATGTTCTGAATTGGGCAGTTTTGTCAGTAGTGTATGCCTTTTGTTTCATTGTTTACTGGAAAAATGTTCAAAACAATAATTTTAAAATGCCATCTAACAACTGTACTGTATTGTACAAGGAATATAATGTAATACAGTCAGGAAGGTGTATCAAAGAGCATGTGTATGTTATGTTCGAGGGGCCTATGATTTTGAAGACAGCCCAGAGTTAATATTTATCTGCCACTGGCAAAATGTATTTTCTTTGAATGTGGGTTTCAATGCATGTGAGTTTCAAGGGCAGAGAAGTTTTAATGTTAGTCTATTTTCATTGTAAGACTGCATTGCTTTGTTTAACAGATATGTATTAGGGTTTGTGCTGTAAAATGCAAAATAAAACTTTCAAATGAAATCCTAAATCATCGCAGAAGTAAAGCAGTATGCACATTACAGTGTTTATGGTAAATAGGGCAAAATAACCAAGGAGTGGGACATTGGAATGGCTGCAGGGGGAGGCTCCATTCGACCATGATTTTGTGAGGGGGGTAGCTAACTCAGACAGCCCCGATTGAACTATACCTCTCAGTTGTCCATATCTTTGCAGAATGAATAGATATTTGCTTTTTATTTTTGGTTTGTTTCTCATAAAATTTGTGGTTTTCTAGCAAATCATTTAGGAATGAAGTCACTGAATGACACATAGTTTCAGATGTCATAACCTTCAGAAAAATGCATACTAATGCAAGACTGTCTTAAGTTTATACAAGAGCAATTTTTAGTAGTGTTTGTATGTTCCCCCAATATATTTGGACTTGTCCAGATTTCCTGCATTAAGAGGTTGAGAGGTACGTGCAAATCACTGTAGATTAGGAATATCCAAACCTCTCAATTGTCCCCAATTTTGGCTCAAAATGTTGCTCTCCCTAATAATCCCTCCTCAAAATGGCAATTTTGGAAGAAAATGTGGAGGGTTTATAATTGTATATAACTAATGATCAGAGTTATAGATTACTTTACTTTTATTTCAGAAATGCATGTAGATGCTCTTATTTTGTTAGCTGCTCAAGTTAACAATGTTACTACTAAAAGGTGTCCCTTTTTGACAGGTATTTTGCATCACATTTTGGTCCGTTTTTCATAAACTTGTGGTTTTCTGGCAAATTAGTAGCAAGTCATTAAAGCTTGAAGTTAGAAAATAATGGCAGACATTTACATTTGAGTTTCAGATTTTATACCCTTCAGAAAATTCGTACTAATGCAAGATCTACTACTGTTCTATTTAAGTTAATAAGAGCAATATTTAAAAATTGGCCTTATTTTTGGGCCTGTGTCCCACTTCTAGTTCTATGTATGTCTTTGTCCAGATTTCTTGCTCTGAAGTTGAGAGGTATGAGTGTTAGAGCCATAGGTTCATAGGTTCATAGGTTTATACTAGGCTATCTGCCCTAAGGCATTTATAAGCCTAGCCCAGAGTTTTGTGGCTTACGCCACCCCTTATGTTAAAAAATACTGTGCCCATTAGTTTGTTGTGCCTCTGTGCAGCAGTGACACAGAGATGATACCCAGGGTAAACCTACGATCTCCCATCCACCGGTCAAGATTTCTCTTGAACAGAGCCAGCGAGGTGCTCTGCCTCACATGGACCGGGATTTTATTCCACAACATAGGGAGTCTCTGGGTGACAAATCTATCCCTCCAGCATGTCCTATTTATATCCGTGCTAAGGTTTAAGTCACTTGCTCTAGTGGATCTGGTAGATTTGGATTTTTTGAGGTGGAGCATGTCCATTAATTCCAGGATGGACATGGCCTTGTATGTCAGGCACAGGTCACCTCTGAGCAGACGGTATGCGACTGAATAGAGCTGGAGTTTCTTCAGTCTGGCAGCATATGACAGATTTTGGAGTCCCTTTATCCTTTTGGTGAGGAACTTTGGGGTCTCTCCAATTGCTGCAGGTGTCGGGTGAGATACATCCCGAATGGGGCATTGTACTCGATCATTGGACTGATAAGTGAAGAGTACAGGGGAACAATGACCTCACTTGATCTGGATGTGAATCCCTTCATGATCAGGTGGGCAATGTAGAAGGTTTTTCTAACCACTTTAGCAATGTGAGTGTCAAAAGAAAGGCCACTGTCAACCTGGGTCCCCAGGTCCCTGATAACCTCTTCTGTGCTTAATGGATTGCCACCTATATGGTAGCTTGGGGTTACCTTGTTTTTCCCGAAGGGTATGACTATACATTTTTTGGCATTTAACTTCAAGCCATGGCTCTGGCACCAGCTATCAGTTTCCGTGAGACCCCTCTGAAGGATATCTGTGTCCGATGTACTTCCCACTATGGCTCCCAGTTTGCAGTCATCTGCAAACTTTGTCAGCCATAGTCCTCCTATGTTTGCCTGTACTTCTGAGAAGTAGATGCTGAACAACAGGGGGCCAAGGACTGAGCCCTGTGGGACACCACTTGCGACCGGCTTGGAGTCTGACATGGCGCCAGCTACTCTAACCCTGTGGGTTCTGTCCTTTAGCCAGTTTGCAACCCATCTTGTGACATATGGGTTTACATTTAAGCTGGTAAGTTTCTCTAATACCCGAGTGGGGTATTGTGTCAAAAGCTTTTGCAAAGTCAAGGTAGGCTGTATGGACTGCCTTTCCCTCATCAATGGCCTTGGTGACTGTTTCGAAGAAGTTGACCAAGTTCAAAAGGCATGATCTGCCCTTGACAAAGCCAATGTCTGCAAGTCCCCTATGTCTTTGTTTATGAGTTCCATTATGATCCTCTCCATAGCTTTGCAGACCAGGCTTGTTAAGCTTATGGGGCGGTAATTACCAGGGTCCGTAGAGGCACCGCCTTTGTGGAGTGGGACCACAGTTGCCGTACGCCACTCCTTGGGCATGTATCCTGTGGTAAGGCTAAGATTAAACAGCTGCCTTATGTGCGGGTTTAGTTCCTCATTGAGTTCGTGTAGCACACAGCCGGGGACACCATCCGGTCCCATTGATGCTGTGTTTTTAGATTTAGAGAGAGCAGCTTTCACCTGCGCATTGGAGATGTCTGGGAGGCTGCACTCCGCTGGGATAGTTATCTCTCCTTTTGGGGGGGAGAGAGGGGTGAAGTTTGCACTGAACCTGTCTGCCAGTATGTTGGCAATGTCTGTGGGTTCAGTGATTTTTGTATCATTTTGGACTAATTTTGAGCATATCTAGGAGTTTCCACCCAGGTTTCTAACATAGCTGAAGAAGGCCTTATGATTGTCTTTTGAATCCATGGCAATTTTTCTCTCAAAGATGGCCTTGGATGATTTTATGAGTGCTCATATTTTTTTACTAATAATGATCAAAGGTGTCTTCTCTTTTATGGATTTTGGTCTATCATGTAACAGCTTTCTCCTCTTATTGTAAAGTTTGTTTATGGCTGGGGTCCACCAGACTGGACGTTTCCCTTGTGGAAAGAGTCTTGGTTTTATTAGGGATTGCCTGATCCATGCAGTCCTGGAGGTGTTCGTAGAAGGCATTTGTAAGGGCTTCCGCAGCTTGGGTTGTGGTTTCCACTGGCTCGGGGGCCTTGAAGGATACCACACCAGTCTTGAGTAGTGTGAAGTTTGCTTTAGAGAAGTTCTTCACTGTGGTCTTTTTTGTTTGGGGTGGGGGCGGGATGTGGATATCCAGTGAGATTAGTTTATGATCTGATCTCACCAATGAGGGATATACTTCCGGTGTGGAGCATTTTGTCCCCATGTTTGTGATGATGAGACTGTCAGCCAGAGACATTTCAAATTATGACATACTTATTGCACCCCACCCTCCATTGTAGTGGCTCTGGATGTGTCCAAGGAAGGCAAGGAGCAGTTATGCAGTGCAAGTGTGCAGAGCATTCCCCCATCCAAGGTACATCACAAATACGACTGTGGCTTTTTATCTGTCCTTGATTTTGCAGAATGTTCTGGTTTTCTATCAGATTTTTATACTGTTGATTTATGCTTTTTATTATTGAGGGACTGCATGCTGTCCCAGTGCCCTGTTGCTCTGTTTAAGTAGCCATGGTTTAATGAACATCAGGTTAGCTTGTCAGAGATTGTAAGATGCAAGTAAGCTTTAGTAAGCCTATTGTTAAAGAATTACCAGCATTGAAAGTCTTTTCGTTGTTGCCATGCAGAGAATATTTACATAACTAGATAATGTATAAGCCTTGGGTATTGAAATGCATATGACAGTATTTGTAATAAAAGGACAGGATTACAGTATTTTCAGAAGCTCATTGCATTTTATTGGAGACCAGTGTCTTACAGCAGTGTCTGTGTGTTAGTACACTTAGTTGGGTGGCTTTAATGGTATATGGTAAATAAGCATTGCTACCTTACTTAAAAGCCAAGCCCTGCAACAACTAGGTAAGCTCCACACTGAAGTCAAAACACAATAGTTCTGGTGGGTAAATGTACTCTGTAGTAATCAAAAAAGGCAAATGTTTGAAATAACTACAGCTTATGTGCAAACACAATAGGTAGTGATGAAACAATGCTCTGCTAAAAATGCTTTAATGCTCCACATTGCTGAGCTGCAGTTCAGTTATTATCACTGGCTACCAGGATTTCACCCACTTCAGATCAAGCACGGTGCCGTTCAGTGCAACCTTCCCAGAACTAATTCAAGTCTGACCAGAATTATTTTGTGTGTGTGTGTGTGTATGAGGGAGGTAGCATACCCCTCAGCTGTCCAGGTTTTTGCAGAATGTCCAGATTTTTGCCCCATATTCCTTTTAAAAAGGACTGAAGTTGCTAAATAATGAGACATTTCAGTTTTAGATGTCATATCATTTAGAAAAATGCATACTAACACAAATCCTGTTATTCTTTCAATTTTCTAAGTTTATGAGAGCCATATTTATATGTCCCTATTTATTTTAGGCTTTGTCCAGATTTCTTGCACTAAGGTTGAGGCCTTGGGGGTATGGTATGTTTGTGAGGGATAGAGAAAGTGAAATGCCCAAGTTAGAGTTTGCAGGTGGAATTTATTTTCAAGTGCATATTCAAGGAACTGTGAGTTTTAAGGGAAGCTAAGTTCATTGCTGCTCATGCCAAGTCTATTTACAATGTGCAACTGTTTTGTTTAGCAAATAGTATCTCTATTGTGGTATAAAGTTTTAAAGCTATGTTAGTAGCACCACGAGTAGAATACTTGCATCTTAATGGAGAGGCTTGAGGTTCTATTCCTACAGCATGTACATCTGTATGCTGCAGTCCTGAGGATGCCCTCCTTTGGATGAGATGCCTAATAACTATGAACCTGTTTTTCAGCTTGCCATCCATTTTCTATTGCAATATACCAGCTTACCATTTTTTTAATTTAACATAGGCAATTTTATTCTTTGATGGCAGCAGGCACTGAATTTGTAGATGAAACACTGAAATATACAGTTGTTTTCTAGCAACAACATCTTCATTAGTTTCATATATCTTTAATGTGGAATTATTCAGATTACTTTTACTTAAGGGATATAATTCAATTATATATTATAATTAATACAATCAGGTAAATCAAAACATTTGCATGGCCCTAACAGTGTGCAAGGAGCCTATTGCTTGAAAACAGTTCAAAGGTAAATAACCTGCCCTGGCCAGATGCATTTTCTTTGAATGTGGGTTTCAATGCTGTTTCATTGAATGTGAGTTTCAAAAGTAGAGAACCTTTAATGCCAAGTCTGTTTTCATTGTAAGACTATTGCTTTGTTTAGGTTTAGTAAATGTCTCAGTGTTTGGGCTATAATGTTTGAAATAAAAGTTGTAAATTAAATCCAACTGCCTATAATCATTGTAGAACTAAAGCATAAAACAGTATCCACACAGATTTGAACAGTGTCTACGGCAAATGGGAAGAAATAGCCAAGTAATGGGACACTGGAATGGCGGTGTGGGCGGGCTTGGGTGGGTGGACTTGGGCGGGGCTGTGTTGGCAGGGGGCGGGGAGAGCTATGTGGGTGGGGCTCTGGGTTTGCACCCCCCTGCAAAAAATCCTGCGGGCTCCCTTGACTCCCACTCATTCTTTAAGGAGCTCAGATCAACATCTTCTACAAATTTACAAACCTAACAAATATGTAGGACAAAACTTATATCGCTACTCTCCAGCCATCCTCTGGAACAGGCTTCCCTTGACTCTAAGAAGCCTATCCCAGACTCCTACTTTCAAAATCTCTCTTAAACACTACCTTACCCGCCTCACTACTTGCCCCTGTAACCTCCCCCCTTTAACCTAGAACACATCCTGTCTCTTCACACTTCTATCACCATTCCTTTATCAGCTTACTATTCATCTCTTTCTCCCTCCCTATTTTCCTATCAAACCCCCTCTTTCCCCATCTTCTTGCCACCACTTACCTTTTACCTCTTAACCTGCTATTTTCTACCTAACTCTTAACAGTAAGAGTTTTATAATTCTTTCTTCTGTCTTCTGTCTCACACTTATATAGTGCTATTTTCTGATTTAAAAATATGTATAAATAGTGTGAGCCTTGTATTCTATAAATTGGCTGTCTGTTGTATTCTATATATCATATTATAGTGTGGAGCTTTTCTCCCCAGGCCTCCACTGAACATGGACATGTATCCAGCCGGACTATCTCGGTCAACAAATGTAAACTAAATAAATAAATAAAAATAAATAAATAAAACATTTGCAATAGCAATTACATCATTAATGCCAGGAGGTTGGTTTTCATTCAATAGTAGCTACCACCTTAGTTCCTTATATTCTAGTGTATTTTCCCAACCCCTTTCCCTGGGAGAAATATCATCTTTATCAATAGTAAAAAAACAAAAATCTTTTAAAGTTGTTATATTGAGTAGAATGTTTATAAAGTGCATTGCTAATAACTTTCCTTTTGATATCATTCTGATGCTCATATATCCTTTGGCTCAACTGCTTCTCTGTTTTAACCATGGAAAAGGCATCGCATGAGAGGCAGCGTGCTATGTAAACTAATGCTTGGCTCTTACAATTGCATGCTTCAAGGCAGCTATATGAACATTCATTTTTCAAATCATCTCCTGCAGTCATCTGTGGAACATGTCTCTTCTCTGCAGATATAATGTCCTTACCATGTCCTGTTTCTCTTCTATTCTTCTTTTAAAGATTGGAAAAGGTTTTGCTGACATTCTGTTATCCTAGGTTGGCATTGAAAAACTCTTCCATCATCTCTGGTACCATCTAGAGTGTAGCTTGTTGGTTTCAGCTTTTGATCTTCTCTCTAGCTGTGTCTGACTCCAGGAATGTTTTGCTCCTGCCAGAAAGTGTTCCCTGAGCATGACAGGATAAAAGAGTTTGAATCAGACACTAGTCTTATATACTCTTATTACTGTCAGAGGTGCATTTCTTCTCATATGTATATACACAGAATAAGGGTGACTCATGTAGATACTACAGCCCCCTACTTTGAGTGGTTTGTATTTTTACATAATCTGGATAAAACTTGTTTTTAAGCATATAGCTTTGTGTTTTGACCATTATTGGTCTTGGTATATATATATATATATATATATATATATATATATATATGGTTCCCTATCAGAAGCCTGAAACACTATAAGCCTGAAAATCAAAATCCTGAAAACTATAGACTGAAAGTTCAAAATCCTGAAACTCAAAATCCTGAATACACAAATAATGCTAATATGTCACTATAAAGACACTAATATCTACCAACTGACCCTGACCCTAACCCTAACCCTAAGGTCCGTCACTATCGCACACTCACCTGACCAGCCGCGCCTAACCCTAACTCACTTAAACCGCCCCTAACCCCAATATTTGTCACTATTGCATACATGCCTAACCTGTGCCCTAACCCTAACTCACTTAAACTGCCCCTAACCCTAACATAAAACCAACCGCACACTTACCTGAACCCAACGCATGACCCAACACCACAGGGCTAACAATAGCAAAGCCACAATGACGTCAGTATGTCCATTTTGTGTTTTCAGGATTTTGGTCTTTCAGGATTTTGAACTTTCAGTCTATAGTTTTCAGGATTTTGATTATAGTGTTTCAGGCTTCTGATAGGGAACCATATATATATATATATATATATATATATATATATATATATATATATATATATATATATATATATATATATATATATATATATATATTTTTTTTTTTTTTGTGACAGAGCATGGGGGTATAAATCCTGTGTGCTGTATCTATGAAAATATCCATTTCAGGGATTTCTGCCCATTTACTAACCCCTGTTTTCATGAAGTGAGAACAGTTATTTCTCTCCAACTTTTCTTGACTATTCATGAAGCTTAGATTTTCCCTTCTAAACCTATTTTACAAACCAAAAAGTTTATCTTTTAAATCCTACCGGATGATTTCTATTTCTAGGGGTCTCTCCTTCATGCCCATGTTTTCTTTTTACAGATGACAGCTCATCTGAATGCTGATTCAGTGTGCTTTCTATTGCTTCCATTTTTGTTGTTGATTCTGATATACTCTTCTAGAGCACCACAAATTTGTATCACTTTGGTGTACATATTTTCAATTGTTTTCCTGCATGGTTGGCATTTCTGGCTCAAAATGTGTGATGATAAAATCAGAGTTCAGTTTCCCATCCTACGCTTGCACCAGTGAACTGTAAAAGCTGTTCAGACCAAAAATCATCTCTCTTTTGGGGAACATGTGCAACACCAGAGTGCACCTGCTTGTTGTCACCTACACCACATAGCTAGTACAACTGTCCGCACATGCCTTGCTGATGGTTGAAAACAGGCATCCATCAGAAACATTTTCAATCGGTCTGTTTTCTGCAGATTGTTCCTTGGTTGTCAGGGCAGACGCAATTATTCTGTTGTGATCCGAGTGAATAACAGCATACAAGAATAATGCCTCATGCAAAGGGAAGGACTCTGGTTTGCAATTCTTGAAAGTACCGTGGTTTGAAATTATTTAAAAAAAATAGGATGCCATCAAGATGTTATTATGGGACAATTCTTCTGTCTGTATTGGAGACAACTTGTGCCAAGGCCTTTTGGAAAGGAAGTACATCAACTACCACAACACAGACACCTGCTATGGTGTCTTGTATCACTTTCAGGAACATTGCTGCATTTCTGACTCCTTCTGTATAGATCATCCAACACAGTGGCCATGGCAGGGACAGCAGTGCCCATTGATCATCATCATCTTCTTTCAGCTGTTCATTTTAGGGGTCGCCACAGCAGATCATCTGTTTCCATTTCTTCCTGTCCTCTGCATCATGCTCTTTCACACCAACCGCCTGCATGTCCTCTCTCACCACATTCATAAACCTCATCTTAGGCCTTCCTCTTTTCCTCTTACCTGGCAGCTCCATCCTTAGCATCCTTTTCCCAATATACCCAACATCCCTCCTCAGCACATGTCCAAACCAACGGAATCTCACCTCTCTTGCTTTGTCTCCAAACTGTCCAACCTGAGCTGACCCTCTAATATACTGATTCCTAATCCTGACCATCCTAGTCACACCCAGTGCAAATCTTAACATCTTTAACTCTGCCACATCCAGCTCTGACTCCTGCCTTTTCGACAATGCTACCATCTCCAATCCATATAGCATAGCTGGTCTCACTACCTTCTTATAGACCTTCCCTTTCACTCTTATTGGTACCCATCTGTCACAAATCACTCCTGGCACTCTTCTCCACCCATTCCACCCTGCCTGTACTCTCTTCTTCACCTCTCTTCCACACTCACCATTACTCTGAACTGTTGATCCCAAGTACTTAAACTCATCCACCTTTACCAACTCTACTCCCTGCATTCTCACCATTCCTCTACCCTCCCTCTTATTTACACACATATATTCTGTTTTAGCCCTGCTGACCTTCATTCCTCTCCTCTCGAAAGCATATCTCCACCTCTCCAGGGTCTCCTCAACCTGGTCCCTACTGTCACTACATAACACAATGTCATCTGCAAACATCATAGTCCATGGGGCCTCCTGTCTAATCTCATCTGTCAACCTGTCTATCACCACTGCAAATAAGAAAGGGCTCAGAGCTGAAGCTTGATGTAATCCCACCTCCACCTTAAACGTATCTGTCACTCCCACCGCAGTCCTCACCAATGTCACACTACCCTTGTACATATCCTGTACCACTCTTACATACTTCTCTGCCACTCCCGACTTCCTCATACAATGCCACAACTCCTCTCCAGGCACCCTGTCATATGCTTTCTCTAAGTCCACAAAGACACAATGCAACTCCTTCTGACCTTCTCTGTATTTCTCCATTAACATTCTCAAAGCAAATATTGCATCTGTAGTGCTCTTTCCTGGCATGAAACCATACTGCTGATCACTAATCATCACCTCCCTTCTTAACCTCGCTTCCACTACTCTTTCCCATAACTTCAAGCTGTGACTGATCAATTTTATCCCTCTGTAGTTACTGCAGCTCTGCACATCACCCTTATTCTTAAAGATAGGTACCAAAACACTTTTTCTCCACTCCATCAGTGCCCATTGATGTTAATGCTTTTATCATTGCTGACTGAAGTGGTTATAGCCTTCTCCTTATATCTAGTCCTGAATTTGTTTGTATAGCAACATTATTTCCTGCTGATCACTTGCTTTATAGGTGTTACAAAACACTGTATTAAAAACTTGTTAATGCCTTTTTAACATGTTGTATCCGCAGACATGAAACTGTGTGCCCAGTCCAATAGAAAATTGTCACTCTAGGTCTCTTTTTCTGAGTCTGCACCTGCTGGAACCTTAAATGATATTTTCTTTGCAAATGTCTGTGATTAAACATCTATGTCTGCCTCCATTACCTATAATAGTAGTCTCCAATGTTTGTGTTTCTGAATATGTCTTTGTGTGTGGGCAGAGGGGGTGTGGTGGTGGTCAGCTAAGGTTGTTCTGCATCCCTCTGTGTTGCTGCTGCTGTTTTCATATTCAAACTATTGCGTGTGTATCTTGCCATGGTGGTGAATACATCCTGTGCTAATTTCCCATGCTGAATTACATATGTAAGTATATTTGAATGTTATCTTATATGTAAGCGGGATAGTAACTTCTTGTTTTCCACTGATAATGTCTCATTTTATACATTGTTTTGTTACACTAACGATTCTTGCTACTATCTCACATGATTTGCTTTCCTTTTGGAGACTAGATAAGACTGTCAAACGTAACTGCTATTGTGGCCTGTGTCATTATTCACTGCTTTCTTGCTGTACTTTCTTAGGAGCACAACAATGATACAAACTTTGCAGCATGTTTTCAGTACATATTCAGTCTATGGATTTCACATCCTTTACCTCTCTATTCTCACGGTCTTGGTTTTGAACTGTTAGTTAGTTTATCTAGCATTTTTCCTGTAATCTTCTAAGACACTGAACTGCAATGTTGCCTGTATATGTGCCACCCACTGAACTAGTGATACTGCTGTTTCAATTGCTTTAATAGTTGTTAGACATTTTATAGAAGCCCTGTTTTTATTAAAGTTCTAGTCCATTATTCAGCATGGTGCATACACATCACTGCCTGCTCCTCCAGTGAGAGCACTTACTGTCGATAGCAAGTGAATGGCAGTAGATCTACTTAGGTTGTCTCTTCTGGTGCAAGAAAAATAATTAAAGTGTATGAAGAAATTGTCTCAAATGGCATACACACACACAAATACACTGGATATAAAAAGTTTACACACTCCTGTTAAAATGCCAGTTTTTTGTGATATAAACAAATGAGACGAAAATATAAAAAAATAAAAAACGTATAATACGCTGGTTGCATAAGTGCGCACACCCTTAAACTAATACTTTGTTGAAGCACCTTTAGATTTAATTACAACATTCAGTCTTCTTGGGTAGGAGTCTATCAGCATGGCATATCTTGACTTGGCAATATTTGTCCACTCTTCCTTGCAAAAGTACTCCAAATCTGTCAGATTGCGAGGGCATCTCTTGTGCACAGCCCTCTTCAGGTCACCCCACAGATTTTCTATTGAATTTAGGTCTGGGCTCTGGCTGGGCCATTCCAAAATGTTAATTTTCTTCTGGTGAAGCCATTCTTTTGTTGATTTGGATGCATGATTGGGGTCATTGTCGTGTTGAAAGGTGAAATTCCTCTTCATCTTCAGCTTTCTAGCAGATGCCTGAAGGTATTGGGCCAAAAGTGACGGGTATTTGGAACTGTTCATAATTCACTCCACCTTGACTAAAGCTCCAGTTCCAGCTGAAGAAAAGCAACCTCAAAGCATGATACTGCCACCACCATGCTTCACCTTGGGGCTGGTGTTCCTTTGGGGATGCAAAGTGTTGTTTTTGCGCCAAACGTACCTTTTGGAATTGTGGCCAAAAAGTTTAACCTTGGTCTCATCAGACCTTAACACATTTTCCCACATACTTTTGGAGACTTGATGCATTGTTTTGCAAATTTTAGCCTGGCCTCGATGTTTTTCTGTATAAGAAAAGGCTTCCATCTTGCAATCCTACCCCATAGTCCAGACATATGGAGAATACGGGAGATTGTTGTCACATGTAGTACACAACCAGTACTTGCCAGAAATTCCTGCAGCTCCTTCAGTGTTGCTGTAGGTCTCTTGGCAGCTTCCCCGTCCAGTTTTCATCTTCTCTTTTCATCAATTTTGGAGGGACATTCAGTTCTTTGCAATATCACTGTTGACCCATATTTTCTCCACTTTTTGATGACTGTCTTCTCTGTGTTCCATGGTATATCCAATGGTTTGGAAATTTTTTTGTATACTTCTCCTGACTGATACCTCTCAACAATGAGATCCCGTTGATGCTTTGTAAGCTGTCTGTGAACTATGGCTTTTGCTCTAGCAGGCAACTGAGTAAATGTCAGAAAAATCCTACTAGGACAGCTGAACTTTATTTGGGGTTAATCAGTGTCTCTTTAATTGATGGCAGGTGTGTACCCAAGAAGACTGAATGCTGTAATTAAATAAAAAGGTGCTTCAACAAAGCATTAGCTTAAGGGTGTGCACACACAACAAAGTGTTAGTTTAAGGGTGTGCACACTTATGCAACCAGCATATTGTATGTTTTTTATTTTTTATATGTTTTCCCCTAACAGATTTGTTTGTTTTTCAATTGAATTGTACAGGTTATAGGTCACATTAAAGGTGGGAAAAGTTTTGAAATGATTTATTGTGGTCTCATTTTTTTTTTACTGTTTTGCTACACATTTATAAACTGGGAGTTCATAGGGAGCTGCTAGGCATGCAGTACATGAGACCATAAATCATTAAGTAGCCAAGCCCAAATGTTCAATTGCCCTAAAGCATTGGTCTGTATGTTTAACTGACTTGGTCAAAGTCACATGGTAGGCAAATGAAGGAGGACAGTTTCATACCCTTTAGACATGGCACAGAAAGCAATTAATTAATATATCAGAGATTTTGTCCTCTGTGTTAACTGCAGAAGTAAAGTAACTGCTTGTTTTGTACTGATAAGGATGTATAGTCTGGCAGTTAAGGCTATGACCTATATTTCCTGTAGTTCAGGCTTAGATTCCCTTAGCTGTTCAATAGCATCTCTTATATAGGCTTTATAAAGGAATAGTTTTGGTAACAATCCCTGTGATAACGCACAAATACTCATTGGTTCATTAGAGTTGACTCCACTTACTATTGTCATCATTCTAGCTCTGTCCATTTATGAAGTAATTGTTTTATCTTTGTTGCCATCATATCACCCTGTATGCCTCACATTGTTCATGTGGTACTATTTTCAGTGCCCTGCTAGTCAAAATAAGCCACTTAGGCAGATTTTTTGTCGGCTAACTTGAAGATCTTTCTGAATATTCAAGTTTCTTTGGGGCATATGCCCCACTGATATCCAGATATTACAAAATTAAATTCTTTCAAAAGTGATATTTTATGTTTATAACAATAACTCACTTTCAATTGGCATGTCAGTCATCTTTACTCTCTTTCCAGTTCATAGTGAAGTATGTAGCCATTTCATGATGGGAGCAAAACCCTGAAGTTAAAGTGAAAATGAGATACAGATAATAGGAGTGGTCAGAGATTCTATTTTTATAGTGTTGTGGTGAGCAGTTTTGTTGTCCCTTTAAATTATTTTGGAATAATTCTGCATGAACTTCTGTATGATAAGTGATCCTTATACAGTGTTCATAACTGCTTCTTGTCATTGTGTATTCGTTACAGCCATGATCCATGCCTAGGGACCTTAATTTAGTACGCAGTTGTGTCAGAGAGGAAAGTAGTTAGAAACTACAGATTATAATCCAGCATTGCTTAAATAAAAGATTTAAGCTATAGCAACACAAATCAATAATAAAGACCAGAACACATGAACTTTAATCACTTCTTTGTCTCATTAAAATTAATTTGCATTTTGCATAATGAGTAAATATTTATTTATTATTTATGTATATATGCATACATATATAAATTAGTTCCCTGAATTCTAACTAGCTTTGTGTCATTTTCTGTGCTTGGTATGACAGTGAACTCTGCCTAGATACTATAATTTAATACACAATGGTGACTGAGAAGAAGCTAATTAGTAAAGTTAATCCAGCAAAGCAAAAAAGGCTCCAAACTGGGACCAAACAAAACAACAAGGAAACCGTAAAAAATAAATAATTATGTCCTTGTGAATTGAAGTGCTAAATTTATTAGGCATTTGCAAGATAATATTTTAGCAGCCTATGGCTGTGATATGCTGCAATGCTTCCTCTGCTATTTTCATAAAATAAATGAAAATGACAACAACCTTGAATTACTGGAGAATATACAAGGAAACAGGAAACACTTGCTAAATAAACACAGCAATGAGAAATTAAAAATGCAGCATTCAGAATGTGTTCAGAACTCTTATATATGTTCAAAACATTAAGCATATGATCAAAATATGAAGAGTAAGAAAAAACTGACATACAAGGCAGTAGACCTATCTGATTAAATGCCAAATACCAAGAAATAAAACATAGACTCTGATATTATTTTTGATCATGGCATTAGATCTGCGACTTGAGTGCTGGAAAAGAAGAGGAACCAAAACCCTGGGACAGCTGAGACACTGCATGTAGAACCTTTGCTCCTTTTCGTCAGCATGCATGCTTTCAAAACATCAAATTATGATCTGACTCAATTATAACAGCATGAAGGTCAATGAAATATTGTTTCTGTGAGACTTCATTGAGTAGAATATGGTAAAATAACTTTATACCTTGTAATGATTTATTCAGAAACTGCACCTGCTCTTGTAATGGTAGCAGAAAATTATGCTACTACTTACCAGTCAATATTAAACATTAGTAATAGAGGGCACTGCTATGAGGGAATCTCCATTTTCTGAGGTATAAACATCTCATTGCTGACTATTAAACCATGAGATGTCAATCTTCCTATAGCTCACTGCATGGGTAAGGCTTTCTTCAAGAAAAGTGTAATGATAGTGGAAAAATTGTGTGTGTTTGTGTGGGTGGTGTGTGTGTGTGTGTGTGTGTGTGTGTGTGTGTGTGTGTGTGTGTGTGTGTGTGTGTGTGTGTGTGCGTGTGAGTCTGTGTGTGTGTGTGTGTGTGTGTGTGTGTGTGTGTGTGTGTGTGTGTGTGTGTGTGTGTGTGTGCGTGTGTGTGTGTGTGTGTGTGTGTGTGTGTGTGTGTGTGTGTGTGTATCTTTTGCCATTTTTACAGTGCAATAAAGAGAATTGTGTGTGTGTGTGGGGGGGGGGATCTAGAATTTGAAATTATTTCACATGCTACAATATTTACCCCTAACCTCCTCAGTTGTGGAATGTCCTATAAAAGCCTATAGGAGTGCTTTATAAAAAATGAATTGAGAGTGCAAGATTTTGTAAACCATTTCACTACTCTGAGCTAGAAAATAGCATTGGTAGTGAGATAGTGAGATTCTTAAAAAGCCCACCTCCAATATTATTGCACAGAACAAAAAATATAAAATATTTATTGCTGGTTTGTGTTATGAATAGGAGTATAGTACATTATAATGCAGCCAACGTTTTGCTAAACCACAGATACTAATAATTAAAAAGTGGGGCACCATATCATTGATCCAGCTTAACACTATCATTTTAGCAGATGGCCCAGTATTGTCACCCAACACTACAGCAGTTTCCCCTTACAATAGCCACCCTAAAAATGTCTGGATGCCTCACTGGTACCTGAAACAATTTCCTGAAATGTCATTATTCCAAATGACTTGTATATCATGGTTTATGCAAGGCATGCAGTACCACAGTAACACAGTAATACAAGCCTTTAGCATAATCAGTACATTTTTGATTTGTTCTGGTGTGGTATGTGCCAAGTGTGATGTAACAGAGCAATTTAGTATATCACCAATGGCATTATGGGAAGAGAGAAAGTGGTGGCCCTTAGATGATGAGTATATCTCAACTGAACTGGAGGAAGGAAGGAAGTGATGTCCGTTAGCCAGTGAACATATTGTAAACTAATTTGAAGTGGGGCATGGTGGCTCTTAACAATAAACCTTTCCTGGGATTCAAAAACCTCTGTGTAGGTTCTGTGCAGAGCCTACATGAAGTGTATTCATGTACATGGTACTGCTTATTGCGCAGCATCGCACAATTTGCGTAATGAATATTAATGATGCGCGTCACCCATAAGCAATGTTTCAGGTTCACCCCAGTGTTACTGGCCATTAAACCTGTATAAAAAATGTGGATCACTCTACACGACCTTTTAATGCCAGTAATGTGGTCAAATAGTAAACGAATGAGGGGACAAAAGGCAAGCATTCATTTTCTGAATGATATGAAGTATGGAAAAGAAAAGTATGTCATTATATATTGACTGCAGTCATCAGTGATTTCACAATAAACCACACATTTTACAAGGAACAGGCCAAAAATATGATGCAAATATCTGGACATTCTGCAAAATTGTGAGCAGTCTGCCTTTTTTGTTTTAATTTCTTTTTTTTTTCTTTTCTTGCCAGTGTTTATACAATGTGCTGCTTGGCATAAACATGTTTAGCTATGCTCACCTGGTTTGTGCAAAGCATAGCAGTGCACAAACTGGAGGAATGGACCATCCAGATTGTAGATAGGAGACAGACAGCCACACATATGGACAAGATACATTAATTAATAATATTGGGCATCTGTCAAACACAGTAAGTGGTATTGCACTGTGATTAACAACAACAACCTTACAATAACTACTAAGATATCACAGTAATCCTATAACAACAGGTTTTAAGTGTAGGTATAGAGCACAGAGAGTACAGGGTGTGCAAATTTTGTTTTGCTCTTGTGAGACTGCAGGTTACAGTAATTAAGTGCAACATACGCAATTGTTTTCTCAACCTTCTTGGGGAAATAGCTGTAAGTGCAGGAGAACTGTAGACATGGTCCATTTGAACAGCACATTTACACAAGAGCCTGTACACCAAATTATCTTGAAATTGCAGTGCTTGCCACTGTTGTACATTGCTTAACATCATGGAAACACAGTGCCTGGCAGTGCATACCCTCGCCTACAATGTTTGCATGATGGTAAGCAAAGCGCAATGTTTTCAAATGTTGGAAAACCAAAATGTGTGCACTCTTAGTAAGCACAAGATGTGCAATAGGAGAGAAACAGCAGCATATAAAATGCAATTGGCGGGAAATGCTCATTAGACATTGAGTTTGAACTATGGCAGGCATGTCTGGAGTTGCTGGAGAGGGTCTGTGCTTTCAAGAGCAGCATTGAGGTGTCCAGAAGTCCAAAATTTTGTTGGACTCCTAGTTAAGGAGCATGGGCCCAGGTTGCTGCAGATTGACTATTTATGCTCAGAATATATGTCTAAAGCCTGAAATAGTGTTTCCAGGGCCTTAATCAGTGCGATAGGTATCCCTCGCACAAGTGAGCAATGCAGATATTGTTTTGTTCACCTCCAGAAGAAGAAGTGGGATACCCTTGACCTTTGGATCAGGGAATATAAGGCAGGGGACACCCCACATATGTGTAAGTATCAATTTCAGTGAGTTATTGTAAGAGTTAAATGCTGAATATAGTCAAGACTAGTATTCATAATGGTGTTCTGTTCTGTTTTTTCCACAGTTGCTGAGGAGTGAGACTCGAATGTTTGGTCTCATGCTGTGCATCTAATAAGGATACGAGTAGCATGTGATATGCATGTATCAGAACAGTACTGTCTAAATAGTATTTTAATAATAATTGTATAGTAATTTTGTAGCATTAAAAGTTAAGGACTGCTTAGTTGGTATTTAATACAATTGTAAAAAAATTAAGAATCCATATCTCAAATGTAAAATAAACTATGCATACCTTAGTCTTTAGCACAAAGCAGTGGTGCCATATTCTCAAATAACAGTGAGCATGCATCTCTAAACTGTAAAAGGGAAGTATGCATGCAGTAGTCTGTAGGACAAAAGAACAGTACAGTATTTTAGTGTCATCATCCATTGATGGTTCAAAAACCATGCTTCTCAAATATACAATACTGTTAGATTTTCATCATTATTGGAATGTAAATTCATACCTCTATACCAGTGGCACAAGTATGCACACATCAAGGATTGGTGAATACAATCTGTACTTTAGTGTGAGTATGTTATAAACTGGCTGCCCCTGCACTACCTGGCCCCTCAAGTAGTTCTGCCCTGGAGAATAGGGCTGAGGCTCCTTCTGGGAACAGTGGCGGAGGGGGTAATTTTATCACCCATGATGAACTGCCAGGGATCATGTGTCAGATTGTGCACTGCAGTATAGACACATGCCTACACCAGATGGAGTGCCTGTTCTCCATTCTCGTGCAGTAGCAGATGCAGGCATTAGGTCCTGCAGCCAGTGACACAGTGAGGTGACAGTGATGACAGTTCACTGGGTGAGGACTAGATTCTCACTGTCAACTGCCTCAACATGCATAGGACCAATATTTCCCACCCTCTCCCCATCTGCGAAATGGAGAGCTATGTATTGAATGATTTTTTTTTTTTGAGAGACAGAAATGTTGGGGAAGGGATGTCTTGATTCGAGAAGTTGGGCAGGTGAGAAAGCAATTGCAGACAGACAAAATGAACAAGACAAGAGCCAGGGATGGTGAAGGACATATGAGGTGGGTGAACACCATGGTTTAGGTGAGGGTGGTGACACCACGGACCCATGGACGTCAAGTTGGGTGACAGTGAGAACTGACTCCTCACCCAGTGGACTCTCATCACTATCACCTCACTGCACCAATGGCTGCAAAGTCTGAAGTCTGTGTATCCTTCTATTATTCAATACAAAAATGGAGAGCAGTGTCTCCAGCAGGCATAGGCATGCACCAACAGTGCAGTGCACAATGCTACACACCATCCCAGTGGAGTCAAGGAAAGGTGGATCCTGAGAACAGTTCAACCCTGCTATGCTGTGAGAAAAAAAATAAAAAAATAAACAGACACAAAACAAAAATAAAGAAAATAATAAACACACAATTAATAAATAAACAAAGAGAGAAAAGAGTTGGAGTGAGAGAAAAAAGGGAAAACATTAGTAACTTCATCTTAGACTTACAAACCATTGATACAAATATTTGACTCTATTCTATTACCTTTGCTTTTAACAGTATGAACTCCTAACAAATACTTTTGTTTACTGTTAAGACTACCCAGCTCCTAACAGATGCACAATATACTACAGATTGCAGTAAGCAATCCTTACACTGCACATTATGTGTGGTCCAAATATACTGATTACAGTTTACAGCAAATCAGTGGTGACACTGCTTTTCAGCTCTGATGTTAGATTGCAATATGGATGAAACCCTAACAGCATTGTATATTTGGGATGTGTGGATTTTGAAGGTGCAGCCTATAACTACTTTGTAATAATGAACTTCTGTTTTTTCCTCCAGAGTAATGCATGCGTACTTCCTTATTACAGTTAAGAAATGAATGCACAATTTGATACAACTGTATAATTAATAAATTAATGCATTGTACCATTTAATGCTAAAATAAGTCTACTTTGGGATATATCACATGCATCTTGTATCTGTGCTAATCTAGATGCATGGGTTCACACATTCAATTCTGGGTCTGTGACGGCTCCAGGAAAAATAGAACAGAAGACCATTTGGCATACCAATCCTGACTATATACAGCTTTTAACTCTGGGAAGCAGTCTCAGTAAGTGATGCATACACATCTGTGGGGTTCCCCCAGTCCTACATTCCTCAACCCAATGGTTAAGGGTATCCATTTTCCTTATCCTGAGGTCTCTGTAGTGGTTTCTACATTGCTCACCAGTGCAAAGGATACTGGTAGCACTGGTCAGAGCCTGGGCCAGTCTGTTCTATTCCTTTGTCTTGTAATCTGAGCCACAATAGTCCCTCTGCAACAACCTAGGCCCATGTTTATTCACTAGTAGTCCAACAAACACTTTGGATTCCTGGACACCCCATCTTTGAGCACAGAATCTCAAAAACTTTCCAGGAATGCTAGCCTTGTCTATCACAGATCAAGACCAATGTAGAATGATGTTTTCTCATCAATTGCAGGTGAGAGTGCACACTTTCCAGATTTGCAGCATTTGAAAGTGTTGCGCATCACTTACCATTTTACAAACATGTTGTGTGAGGGTGTGCACTGCCAGCAAATGTGTTTGCATGATGGCCAGTACTATTAAATGAATGCATCTGGTGTATGCTTTTGGCTGTCTGGGTCCTGTCTGCTATCTGGGTGGCTCATTCATCTGGTTTGTGCAGTGCCACTCTACATGCAAACAAAATGCACATAGCCAAAACCATATGTGCTAAGCAATGCATTGTGCAAACAGTGGCCCCACCCAAAAACATAAAGGAAAAAAGTATAAAATGTGGAGCATTAGTTAAAATGCAGAAAATCAATCTGTGACATACAGAGTAGAAATGTTAGTACACATGAGCTATGACTACATAAGTCTGGATCCCAGCTCTCACTGCAATGCACCATCACAAAACAGGAGGATGGACTTATCCATCTTTCCCCTTCAAACAGCTTTGTAGCAAATACATGACATAATTCCTCACACAACCAAGTGCAACTGAATGTACACTGATATCAAAGTATGACCTGTTATTTGTAAATGCATTCTATGTAATATATTTGGATATAGTGCACTTAGTGATCAAACAACCTGCTATGATTATTCCTTGCAAATATACAGCTGTGTCCTACCTTTCTGTGTTTCTTGATCATTCATACATCAGTTATTTGACCAGTACTCAGAGACATGCAGTGTGTAAGCCAGTCTATATCATTTACCTTAAAATGTGTGAGGATATTCACTGAGAACAATATGATATGCAGTTGCCATACAATTAATGGAAGGTTGGATGCCACAAACAAGCACAGACTGCTGTTTTGGGCATGGGGAACAAAGGTGGGTTCCTGTCATGGAACCTGCAAGGGTATAATGTTCTTTCAAAGGGTGTGGACTCAGGCTGAGCTACTGTTATGGCATAAACAAGGCTATGTTGCTCTTGTTACTCTCCTTGTTTTGCATCCTTCCAGTTTGATCTTTTAAGGGTGGTGAAGCTGGAAACTATGTGCCTCATTACTGTCAAATTTCTCTCTGTTATGATTTCTTATTTCAAAAATATGGTGCTAAACTGAGGGCATGCAGTAATCATCATTACTTTATGGAGGTATCAATATGTGAATCTTTGAGGCTGAGGTGGACTACTTGCTAATGGACACATACAAGTCAAATAATTCCCTGCTGATACATCTGACACTAATTTCTGCACAAATCTCCCACATTGTAGTTGCTTACTGTATCAAGTGATGAAATACAAGGACATGTCATAATATTATTATACAATACAGTACATGTTCAGGGTTTATTTTGTAAATGCAGTAGTTGCCACAGTGTTAGTTCAGGGCTGAGAGTGATGCAAGCAGTACACAGCCAATACATGGAGAGGTAAAGGCTGTGGCTTTGAGTTGTGGCTGGCAGAGGTCACAGGGTTCCTGTATTGTGTCCTTGTCCACCCTGTAGCACTCTATAATGTCCATGTCCTGTATGTTGTGATAAGTTAAATGTGGTCTGAAAAGTCTTCTCTGTCTTGGCCTAGACCTATTGGCAGCAGCAACAGCACTGTCTGCAGCCTGCAGTACGTACAAATGGAGTTAAGCAGCAGCAGCTCCTGACATTCTGTCTGTGTAGACTTTCTGTGTCTGTACTCCACTACTTTTGAAATCCACAGGAAAAAAACAGCATGAAGTCTAAATGGTTTCTTTATAACTTCTTGAATAGCTCCACCAGATTGGTTGATTATCATGCAATTCAGCTGCTTATGCTGTAATTAGCATCTCTGAAACACAGTCTAGAAAGATGCAGTCCAGTAATAATCTACTCTGTTATAGAAAGGCAAATGTGTAGCTACTAATCTGATAGTGAGGATACTTGCTACATGTTCAGCAAAGCAAAATATTCCCCAAGCTGTCTTTACAGAGGAGTATTGATCTGCAACAGGCATGCTGTCATTTATTTTACCTAGGAAGAAGCAAAAGGCTCATGTATACCTACATAATGAATATGCCGGAATATATTTATGAATAACGTGAATTAAAGGTGGAGGTGGAAAGTTTCATAGCCCCCTTGCTAAAGGATAATGCTGCCCAAACTGCAGAATCCTTTACAAGTGCATTCTATGAGCATCTACAGGGATGCATGGATCGAGCCATCCCAAGTAAAACCAAAACTCACTCCTCCAAAAAAAGGAAACCAGTCTCGTGGTCAAAGGCCATAAATAAGCTTTACAACAGAAGGAGGAAACTACTACATAATAGAGCTAATTCCCAAAAAGGAAAGGCATCACTGATCAATATTAGCAATAAACTATGATCCCTCATAAATTCATCCAAGGCCAGTTTCGAAAGAAAAATTGCCAAGTACTCTAAAGATAACCACAAAGCCTTCTTTAGCTATGTCAAAACTCTAGGTGGTAACTCTCAGATATGCTCTGAGCTAGTGCAAAATGGCAAAAGATACACTGAACCAGCTGACATTGCCACCATCCTGGCTGACAAGTTCAGTGCAAACTTTACCCCCCCCCCAAAAGGGCCAGTGTCTATCCCAGAAGAATGCAGAGCCCCAGACATCATGGACACACAGGTAAAAACAGCCCTCTCCAAAGCTAAGAACACAGCATCAGTGGAACCGGATGGTGTCCCAGGCTGCGTCTTACACAAACTCCAAAAGGAACTAAACCCTCACCTAAATTCACTGTTCAGACTCAGCCTTACCACAGGCTATGTACCCAAAGAATGGCGTACAGCAACAGTCATCCTGCTTCACAAAGGTGGTGCCACAACAGAACCAGGGAACTATCGTCCTATAAGCCTGACTAGCCTGGTCTGCAAAACTATGGAGCGAATCATCATGGAACTCATAAACAGAGACATTGGGAACCTCCAGACACTAGACCCTACCCAATTCAGCTTTGTTAAAGGCAGATCCTGCCTCCTAAACTAGTTGACTTCTTTGAAACAGTTACCAAAGCCATAGATGAAGGAAAGGTAGTTCACACAGCCTACCTGGACCTCGCTAAGGCCTCTGACACCATTCCACACTCTGGCATCATAGATAACCTCACCAACCTGAACATTAACCCCTATGTCACGAGATGGGTGGCCAACTGGCTCATGGATAGAACACACATGGTCAGAGTCTTGGGTGCCATGTCTGACTCTAAACCAGTTACAAGTGGCATCCCACAGGGCTCAGTACTGGGACCCTTCCTGTTTGGTATATACTTCTCTGAGGTACAGGCAAGCACGGGAGGACTATGTCTGATCAAGTTCACAGATGACTGCAAACTGGGAACCATAATCGACTCACCGGCTGACACAGACATCCTCCAGAAGGGTCTCACAGAGACAGATACCTGGTGTCAAAACCATGGCCTCAAGCTGAATGCCAAAAAATGCATAGTCATCCACTTTGGGAAAAACAAAGTGCCCACGAATTATCATATAGGTGATAATCCACTAAGTACGGAAGATGTAATTAGGGACCTCAGGACCCAGGTAGATGGCAACCTCTCCTTCGATAATCACATTGCCAAAGTAGTTAGAAATTCCTTCGATGTAGCCCACCTAATCATGAAAGGGTTCACCTCTACATCAAGAGAGGTCATTGTGTCCCTCTAGTCATCACTCAGTAGGCCCATAATGGAGTACAATGCCCCATTTGGAATGTACCTTACTCAACACCTGCAATAGCTGGAAAGACCACAGAAGTACCTCACCAAGAGGATCATGTGCCTCAAAGAGATGCCCTATGCAGCTCATCTAAAAAAAACTCCAACTTTACTCGGTTGCTTACCGCCTGCTCAGAGGTGATCTCTGCCTGACGTATAAGGCCATGTCCAACCCAAAATTAATGGTCATGCTCCACCTCAAGAAAACCAAATCTCTTAGATCCACATGCTCCAGTGAACTAAACCTCAGCACAACAATAAACAGGACATGCTGGAGGGATAGATACCTGCCTCAGAGACTTCCCTCACTCTGGAATAGAATCCCAATTTATGTTAGGCAGAGCCCCTCGCTCACACTCTTCAAGAGAAATCTTGACGAGTGGATGGGAAATCGTAGGTTTACTCCTGGGATCACTTCAGTGGCCCTGCTAGACAAAGGCCCAGGAAACTAATTTAAAGGGGAGGCGAAAGCCAACACATTCTGGCTAGGCTTATAAATGCCCTTGGGCAGATAGCCTAGTACCTACCTATGAACCTATGAACCTATAAAGCCTTTTATACTGTTATCTGTATGTATTAGTTAAGACTGTACTGACAGCATGGCCATGTTTGTCAAGCCATTTCATAGGTTCATAAGTGCATAGGTAGGTACTAGGCTATTTGCCCGAGGGCAATTATAAGCCTAGCCAGAGTGTGTCAGCTTTCGCCGTCCCATTGATTAATTAACTGATCCCCTGTCAAGCAGAACCAATGAAGTGATCTCAGGGGTGTGTTTTCTGTTACCCATCCACTCGTCAGGGTTTCTCTTGAAGAGTGTTAGTGAGGGGCTCTGCCTAATGTAGTTTGGAATTTTGTTCCAAAGCATGGGGAGTCTCTGTGACAGGAATCTATTCCTCCAGCATGTTCTATTTATTGTTGTGGTGAGGTTTAGCTCACTAGAGCATGTAGCTCGCAATGACTTGGATTTCTTTAGGTGGAGCATGTCCATCAATTCTGAGTTGGACATGGCTTTGTACGTCAGGCAGAGATCACCTCTGAGTAAGCGATATGCCACTGAGTACAGCCAGAGTTTTTTCAGTCGGGCTGCATAAGACATATGTTTGAGGCCAGTAATCCTCTTGGTGAGGTACTTTTGTGGTCTTTCCAGCTGTTGAAAGTGTCTTGTGAGGTACATCCCAAATGGGGCATTGTACTCTATGATTTGTCTAATGAGGGACGAGTAGACGGGCACTATAACCTCTTTATTTCTAGATGCAAACCCTTTAGTAATTAGATGGGCCACATAGAAGGATTTCTTAACTACTTTGGCAATATGATTGTCAAAGGAGAGATTACCATCTACCTGGGTCCACAGATCTCTTACTACCGCTTCTATATTAAGGGGGCTGCCACCTATGTGGTAATTCATGGGTGTTTTGTTTTTCCCAAATGGGATGACTATACATTTTTTGTCATTTAGCTTGAGGCCATGACTTTGACACCAGGTGTCCGTCTCAGTAAGGCCTTTTTGGAGGATGTCCGTGTCAGCCGGAGAGTCAATTATGGATCCCAGTTTGCAGTCATCAGCAAACTTGGTTAGCTATAGTCCTTCTGTATTTGCCTGTACTTCTGAGAAGTATATGCCGAACAGTAGGGGTCCCAGGACCAAGCCTTGTGGGTCACCACTTATGACTGGTTTAGAGTCAGACCTGGAGCCCAGTATTCTTACCATGTGAGTTCTGTCTGTAAGCCAGTTGGCAGCCCATCTCATGATGTAGGGGTTTATGTTCAGGCTGGTGAGCTTTTCTCTAATACCAAGTGGGGAATGGTGTCAAAAGCCTTGGCGAGGTCAAGGTAGGCCTTGATGACTGTCTTGAAGAAGTCAACCAGATTTAGTAGGCATGATCTGCCCTTAACAAAGCTGAATTGGGTTGAGTCAAGTGTTTGGAGGTTCCCAATGTCTTTGTTAATGAGTTCCATGATGATGTGCTCCATAGCCTTGCAGATCAGGCTAGTCAGACTTATGGGGTGATAGTTACCAGGGTCGGGTGTGGCCCCTCCTTTGTGGAGAGGAATAACCGTTGCTGTGCACCATTCTATGGGCACATAGCCTGTGGAGAGGTTGAGGTTGAACAGTGTGTTTAGGTGGGGGGTTAGTTTGTTCTGTAGTTCGTGCAAGATGCAGCCTGGGACACCATCTGGTCCCACTGACGCTGTGTTTTTGGCTTTGGAAAGGGTTGTTTTCACCTGTGTGTCTGTGATTTTTGGGACACTATACTTTTTCAGTATTGTTGTGGGCCCTTTTGGAGGTGCGAGGGTGGTGAAGTTTGCACTGAATCTATCTGCCAGAATGTTGGCAATATCAGTAGGTTCAGTATATTTTGTGCTATTTTGCACTACTTCAGTGCATATCTGCGAGTTGCCACTTAGATTCTTAACATTGCTTGAATCTAATTGAGTTCAGACTGAGAGTGCTACTGAAACAACTCGAATTATAAATTGATAAGAATTTTATAAATTAAGTATATTTTTTTGGCACTTCTTTCCAAAGTTCTACAGTACCCTAATTGATTTTGCTTGATTGATTGAGATATATAATATTTGCTGGCTTCTGATCTGTGTTGAAAGTGCTATTTTCCTGAGTTGAAAGTTCTATTTTCCCCCACCCTTAATCCTGCTGTGTTAAATACTGGCCAAACAACGTGTGTGTTTTATCTGATTGTCTCAAGGCTTGCTAGTATAATTAATTTTCCCTGTTTGTTACCTCTGCATTCATTGCTCGAATCTAATTGAGTTCTGACTGAGAGTGCTACTGAAACAACTCGAATTATAAATTGATAAGTATATTTTTTGGTACTTCTTTCCAAAGTTCTACAGTATCCTAATTGCTTTTGCTTGATTGATCTTGATTGATTTAGATTTATAATATTCACTGGCTTCTGATCTGTTTTGCAAGTGCTATTTTTCTGAGTTGAAAGTGCTATTTTCCCCCACCCTTAATCCTGCTTTGTTAAATATTGGCCAAACAACTTGTGTGTTTTATCTGATTGTCTCAAGGCTTGCTAGTATAATTAATGTTCCCTGTTTGTTACCTCTGCATTCATTGCTTGAATCTAATTGAGTTCTGACTGAGAGTACTACTGAAACAACTCAAATTATAAATTGATAAGTATATTTTTTGGCACATCTTTCCAAAGTTCTACAGTATCCTAATTGCTTTTGCTTGATTGATTTAGATCTATAATATTTGCTGGCTTCTGATCTGTGTTGAAAGTGCTAGTTTTCTGAGTTGAAAGTGCTATTTTCCTCCACCCTGTCCTCCCTATTGGTGTTTTCATTTTATACTTGGTGGCTTTGCAATTGTCCACCCCTACTGTATATTTGATCTGTAACACTCCTCCCAGTCTAGTGTCTTTAGCTCATTCTACTTAATACAGAGAGAAGAAAAAAAAAATGTTGCACTTTATTCAATTTGCTTTTACTGCGTTTGTGTTTCTTCCTACTTTATTACTTATTTTGTTCTTGCTGCCTGTTCTTAAAAGTACTTAATAGCATTTATTCTGCTGCATGTATTACTGCTTGTTAGTAGCCAATTCAATTGTAACTGTTATTCTAAGTCTTTGGATTAAGCACTTGGGCTTCAGACCACTTGTTTCACATTAGGAAGGTTTGTGGTCTGCACTGTAGCTTACATCCGTCTGAGTTGGGAGTTACTGATTGAAGGGTTAGTGCCTGTTATTCTAAAGAGTATTAGTTTTGGTTTAAGCACTTTGGCTTTGGGCCAGTTTTTTTTACATTAAGAAGGTGTGGTCTGAACTCTTGTGGGAAGCTGGATTCTGCCCTTCTGAGCTGGGAATTTCTGGTCACAGACTTATTGTGCCTGCTTATTTGAACTGTTTCTTTCTGAAATTGGTGCACCTTGTTGCTGCAGCATAGACCAGATTCAGGCCTGCTGAATCTAGCTTTGTTTGTATAACTTGAGCACTGATCCAGGCCATCTTTTTTTTTGGAGAAGGTTCCCCTGCACCCTAGCAGCAGGAGTGTGCAGTTAGAACTTGTCTGATTGAAGACTGTTGGAGTAGGGCTCAGTTTTGAGCTTTTTTCTGGTTAATTGAGTAACTTGTTTAAATAAGTTTGTTCGTTTTATATTGTTTATATATATATATATATATATATATATATATATATATATATATATAAATTGCATTTTATTCATCTGCTTTTACTGTATTGTGTTTCTTCCTACTTTATTACTAGGGGCATTGACTACAACTCTGATATGAGATATATAACAATAAGTATCCTTTTCTGCGCATTTAAAGTGGTTTTTTGATTGTACCTGCTTTATTTTCTGAAAAAAAAAAATATATATATATATATATATATATATATATATATATATATACTTGTTTCCCACCTTTCTAAGCTAGTATAGTCCAGTTTCCAGGTTAAGTGCTGAATTCAGGGCTATGTTACAAATCTCTGTGTTTGCCTTGGATAGAAGGAAGTTTCTCTGTTCACCTGTGAGAGACGGGAGCTTTGAGCAGCATATCTGTCCCTGGAGGAGTGGTTTCAGCCCAGGAATTAGTAGTTTATTGGCCATTTTGGGCTAATTTCTATCTCTTTCATTCCCCTGCTATAAATACCACATTTGCCAGGTTTTGCACACCAGGCAGCGCTGGTTAGCTAGGGTATAATTATTCCTGGCTCCACAAAGTCTCCTCTTCAATTTTTCCCTTGGAACTAGACAAACTTTCAACTTAAGCACTCAAGTCATTCATTTCTCAGCCTGGCACTTGCTCAAAATGCATAGCAAGCACTGATAAACCCTAGCACTAGACCCTCCTATACTGTACAGAAGGACAAGGCTTTCTATTCAGCCTTACCTGCCGTTCAGTAAAACAGTTCATTGTACCTATCCAGGCATGTCCAAAGGGCAGTTTCAGGTGTACTCTTCAGTCCAACTGGTGAATCTGGGCATTTTGAGGCAATGTTACAACTGTCTCATGTACACAGAAAACCCTCTCCTCCTACCACCAAACACTAATACATGTGAGAGATGCAATTATACAGCCAAACTGGAGGCTACGCTCTCTCAACCCAAGGCTGGATCAGACAGTCAAGAGGAGAAGGGAAATACTTGCATTACACCATCAGTCTCACATAGGCCCATTAAACCAGCACTGGCAAAAAACACATATAAATACACAAAAACATACTTGGAGGCTCTAAATAAAAATCTGCAAAAGCAACAGAGACCCCCAAATCAGACATCCAAGCAACCTCCACCCCCCAACACAAGTTATGAAACACATACTTCACAAAACCAGTGTGTCATGTGATCACAGCCCTTCAGGAAAAATAACATACCCAACATACTAGTAATACGTGACTCTATAGTCAGGCACACTGACATTCCACTCACAAGGATGAATAAGGAGAAGGTTACTGTTAGCTGCCTGTTGGGTGCCAGGAATCGCCACATAACACAAGCACTCTGGTCACTCCAGAACAAGTACAAATACGACTCTGTCATTGTCTATGCTGGTGTGAATGACCTGAGCCGTACCTCCCTGGACTACATGAAAAGAGACATGGAAGAGCTATCTGATCTTGCAGCCCAGGCTGGTATGACCCTGACCCTGAGTAGCATCCTGCCCTCACCAAGAATGATACCACAGTATAAAGACAAAATTATCAATTTCAACAATTGGCTAAGTTTCTGGTATCATTAAAAGAGGATCCAGTGTCTGTCCACCTAGGATTACATGTTCAACAAGCCACGCTGCTTCACTAGAGACAGCTTGCACCTGTCATCCTTAAGCCTTCAAATACTGGCCAAGGCTCTTGTCACCCCCATAGTGCCTTTTTTAGGCAAGGCTCAAAAGACAAACCCACCACCATAAATAGCACAAGTAACAAAAAACTGAGGGTAATGCTACTCAATGCCAGAAGTCTAAACCTCAAAATGCACGCACTCGAGGCACTCCTCAGTATGGAGAAAATCGATATATGTGCAGTAACAGAAACCTGGTTTAAGGCTCCAGAGAGCACCCCAGCACTACCAGGCTACAATTCATACCATACATTTCAGCCACAGAACCCGGACCGAAATACAAAAGGTGGGGGCGTATCCATATTCATCAAGGATACCCACACCTCCAGGTTGGTGGCACAGCACGATGCTTCAGAGATCATCCACATGCAACTAACAATGGGCAAAACTGCAATTCAAATTGTAGCTTGCTAAAGATCACCCACCATGACCCAGGACCCCCATTCTGGATTTCTGGAAACACTGGGAAATATAAAGGTCCTACCAAATACCCTAATATTGGGTGATTTCAATCACCCAAACATTAACTGGGAGAACTACTCAAGTAGTAACTCCCTGCCCAACATTTCCTAGAATTTATAAACTCAAACACCTTGGATCAACTGGTCAAAACTCCCATCAAAGATGACAACATATTGGACCTGGTCATCACCAACATGGGAGACCAGTGCTCCACACTAGAGGTCAACCCCTCGCTGGTTAGATCTGACCATAAACAAATCACTTTGGATATCCACATACTGCCCCCCACCCCTGGACAAGGAAATCACCATGAAAAACTGTTCAAAGGCAAACTTCACGATACTTAAGACCGAGGTGGAAGGTTTCAAAGCCACCATGCTAAAAAATAATGTTGACCAAGCTGCAAAATCATTAATGCATTCTATGGGTACCTACAAGAATGCATGGATCATGCTATCCCAAGCAAAACCAAGACTCACTCCTCCAAGAAAAGGAAACCAGTCTGGTAGACTCCTGACATAAACAAGCTATACAATCGAAGAAGGAAAATAGTACAGAAAAGAGTAAAATCCCAAGAAGGGAAGACATCCCTGATGAGTATCAACAAGAAACTATGATCTCCCATAAAATCATCCAAGGCGAGTTTTGAAAGAAAAATTGCCAATACCTCCAAAGATAACCACAAGGCATTCTATAGCTATATTAATAATCTAAGTGGCAATGCTCAAATCTGCTAGGAGTTAGTGCAGAATGGTACAAAATACACAGAACCGACCGATATTGCCAACATCCTGGCAGACAGATTCAGTGCAAACTTCACCCCCTCTCACCTCCAAAAGGGCCCATAACCATACCAGAAGAATGTAGAGCCCCTTAAATCACAGACTCTCAGGTTAAAACAGCCCTCTCCAAAGCCAAAAACACAGCATCGATGAGACCAGATGGTGTCCCAGGCTGCGTCCTACATGAGCGCAAAGAAAAACTAACCCCTCACCTAAACACACTGTTCAAATTCAGCCTCTCCACAGGTTACGTACCCATAGAGTGGTGCACAGCAAATGTTATTCTGCTCCACAAAGGTGGAGCCACAACAGACCCCGGGAACTATCACCCTATAAGCCTGACTAGCTTGGTCTGCAAGGCTATGGAGCGCATCATCATGGAACTCATTAACAGAGACATTGGGAACCTCCAAACACTGGACCCTACCCAGTTCGGCTTTGTTAAGGGAAGATCATGCCTCTTAAACCTGGTGGACTTCTTTGAGACAGTTACCAAGGCTATAGATGAGGGAAAGGTGGCACACACAGCCTACATAGACCTCGCAAAGGCCTTTGACACCATTCCCCATTCTGGTATTATAGACAAGCTCACCAGCCTGAACTTAAACTGCTATGTCACAAGATGGGTTGCCAACTGGCTCAGGGACAGAACCCACATGGTAAGAGTTGCGGGAGATAGGTTTGACTCTAAACCAGTTACAAGTGGTGTTCCCCAGGGCTCAGTCCTAGGACCCCTCCTATTCGGCATATACTTCTCAGAGGTACAGGCAAGCACAGGAGGACTATGGCTGACCAAGTTTGCAGACGACTGGAAACTAGGGGTTATAACTGACTCTCCGGCTGACACACACATCCTCCAAAATGGTCTCATGAGACGGATACCTGGTGTCAAAATCATGGCCTCAAGCTAAATGCCAAAAAGTGCATAGTCATCCCCTTTGGAAAAAACAAAGATACCCACGAACAACCACATAGGTGGTAGTCCCCTAAATACGGAAGATGTAATAAGGGGTCTGGGGACCCAAGCAGATAGTAATCTCTCCTTTGATAATCACATTGCCAAAGTGGTTAGAAAATCATTCTATGTAGCCCACCTTATCACAAAAGGGTTTGCATCCAGATCAGAAGAGGTCATTGTGCCCCTCAACTCATCGCTCATCTGACCCATCATAGAGTACAATGCCCAGTTTAGGATGTGTCTTACAAGACACCTGCAACAGCTGGAAAGACCACAGAAGTATCTCACCATGAGGATCACTGGCCTCAAACAGATGCCCTATGCAGCTCAACTGAAGAAACTCCAGCTGTGCTTGGTTGCATACTGCCTACTCAGGGTGATCTCTGCCTGACATACAAGGCCATGTCCAACCCAGAATTGATGGACATGCAAAACCTAAAGAAAAGCTTATCCCATGGAGCTACACGCTCTAGGGATCTAAACCTCACCACCACAATAAATAGGACATGCTGGAGGGATAGATTCCTGTACCAGAGACTTCCCATGCTTTGGAACAAGATTCCAATCTACATTAGACAGAGCTCCTTGCTAACACTCTTCAAGAGGAACCTTGATGAATGGATGGGAAACAGAAAGTTTACCCCAGGGATCACTTCAGTGGCTCTGCTGGACAGAGGCACAGTGAACTAATCTAAGGTGGTGGCGAAAGCCAACACATTCTGGCTGGGCTTATGAATGCCTACAGGCAGATAGCCTATTACCTATCTATGAACCTATGAACATAGCTAAAGAAGGATTTGTGGTTATCTTCTGAATTGTTAGCTATTTTTCTTTTGAAGTTAGCCCTGGATGATTTCATGAGGGACCTTAGTTTCTTACTGATACTGATCAGGGATGTCTTTCCTTCTTGGGATTTGCTTTTTTCTGAATTAGTTTCCTCCTTCTATTGTATAGCCTGTTTATGGCAGGGGTCCACCAAACTGGTTTCCTTCTCTTAGGTGAGCGAGTCTTGGTTTTGCTAGGGATTGCATGATCCATGCATCCTTGTAGGTGCTCATAGAGTGCATTTGTAAAGGATTCTGCATCTTGGGCAATGTTATCCTTTAGCGTGGGAACTGTGAAACTTACCACCTCTGTCTTAAGTAAGGTGAAGTTTGTTTCAGAAAAGTTTTTTACTGTGGTTTCCTTAGTTGAGGGTGGTGATGGGGTGTGGACATCCAGAGTGATTAGTTTATGGTCTGATCTAACCAGTGATGGGTTGACCTCCGATGTGGAACACCTGTCGCCTATGTTGGTGATGACCAGGTGGAATATATTTTCACGTTTGGTAGGGAAGTTTACCAGCTGATCCAGGGCATTTGAGTTGATGAATTCCAGGAAGTGCTGGGCCTGGGAGTTTGTACTTGAGTAGTTTTCCCAGTGAATGGTAGGGTAATTGAAATCGCCTAATATCAGGGTGTACGGTAGGACCTTCATGTTTCACAATGTCTCCAGAAAGGTGGAGTGGTGGTCCTGGGTCATTGAGGGTAATCTGTAGCAGGCTACAATTTGCATTGCAGATTTGTCTGATGTTAGTTGCACATGGATGATCTTTGAGGTATCATGCTGCACCACTAACCTGGAGCTGCAGGTATTATTGATGAATATGGATACACCCCCTCCATTTGTGTTTTGGTCCGTGTTCTGTGGCCGAAACGTGTAGTATGAGTTGTAGCCTGGTAGTGCTGGTGTGCTCTCTTGAGCCTTGAAACAGGTTTCAGTTACTGCACAGATGTCGACATTCTCCATACTGAGGAGTGCTTTGAGTGCATGCATTTTGAGATTTAAACTCCTGGCGTTGAGTAGCATAACCCTCAGTTTTTGTTAATTGTGCTGTTTACGGAGGTGGGTTTGACTTTTGAGCCTTGCCTAAAAAAGGCACTATGGGGACAGCAAGAGCCTTGGCCAGTATTCGAAAGTCTAGGGATGACAGGTGCAAGCCATCTCTTGCAAAGCAATCCAGCTTGTTGAGCATGTTGTCCCAGGCTGACAGACACTGGATCCCCTTTGAATGATACCAGAAGCTTAGCCAATTGTTAAAATTGATAATTTTTTCCTTTATACTGAAGTATCATTCTTGGTGAGGGCAGGATGCTACTCCGGGTTAGAGTCATACCAGCCTGGGCTACATGATCAGAGAGCTCTTCCATGTCTTTTTTCATGTAGTCCAGGGAGGTACATCTCATGTCATTCACACCAACATGAACAATGACAGAGTCATATTTGTACTTGTTCTGGAGTGACTTGAGTGCTTGTGTTATGTGGCGGATTCTGGTTCCCCACATGCAGCTAACAGTAACCTTCTGCTTGTCCAGCCTAGTGAGTGGGATGTCAGTGTGCCTGACTATAGACTCACCTATTACTAGTGTGTTAGGTATGTTATTTTGCCTTAAGGGCTGTGATTGTGCGGCACACTGATTTTGTGTTTTATGTGTTGTCCGGTTTGTGACGGGAGGTCCAGGTTGTTTGGGTGTCTGCTTTGGAGGTCTCTGAAGCTTTTGCAGGTTTTTATTTAGAGCTTCTGAGTATGATTTTGTGTATTTATGTGTATTTTTTGCCAGTGCTGTTTTAGTAGGTCTGTGTGTGGCTGGAGGTGTGGTGCAAGTGTTAACCTTCACCTCTTGACTGTCTGTTCCAGTCTTGGGTGGAGACAGCTTAGCTTCCAGTTTGGCTGCATAATTGCATCTCTCGCATATGTTAGTGTTTTGTGGTAGGAGGAGAGGGCTGTCTGTGTACATGAGGCAGTTGTAACATTGCCTCAGGATACCCAGATTCACAAGCTGGACTGGAGAGTACACCTGAAATTGCCCTTTGGTCATGCCTGAATAGTAGGGTGAGCTGCTTAGTCACTTGGTTGGTGAGGGGTGAATAAAGAGCCTTGCCCTGCTGGGCAATCAGTGTCAGGGTATATTCGTGCTTGCTATTAAGTCTGAGCAAGTGCTGGGCTGTAGGATGCTTTTTGAGTGCTTAGGTTGAGAGTTAGACTAGTTTCAAGGGAAAAACTGAATAGGAGACTTAGTGGAGCTGGGAATAATTTAACCATAGGTAATTGGTGCTGCCCGGTGCGCAAAACCGTGCAAACATGGTTTTTATAGTAGGGAAATGAAAGAAATTTCAGAGGTACAAATGGCTGACAATACATGAAAATAGTAAGCTGTGTGATACATATGTATAAATGTTTCAGGGACAGGTTCTTTGAATGCATGTTTAGCAATTCAAATGTATTTTATTAGCAAAATTGTTCATGTGCCTATTCTTTAGTGGGTGGGGGAAGCAAAAATAAGTTACTCTTCTGTCACAAACTAGGATGGACTGTTCTTTTGGTGAGGCTAAAACAATTGAAATAAAAGTTACTTCTGTGTCACATGTGTTTTTGGGGGGAATGATTGAATATTAGTACAGTGATAAGCTCAGCTTTACATTGTCCGCTGTGTTTTTTTTGAAATAACATGTCATGCTGATTGAGAGGAGTACATGTAGTACCTCCTGTCTTACTGCTAAATGTGATGATGTTGGCCTTACCTCTTGCTTAACTTATTTCAGGATTATCAGGAATCCAGAAATGTAAGCCTCCTGCAGATGGTAAGCCAACTCATATTATTTCAGTACTGCAGATTAATTTCCAGAGATATAATGTGCCATTTTAGGCCTGTTGTGTGTATCGCTGTACTGTCTATAATAGTGGTAACACTGTTAGTTGTTCAGCATATACTGCATCATAGTAGTGCAGGTATTAATGTATGTCTGTATTTCTCCCTTTTTGTCACAGGTGATAATGACAGTGGGAGTGTGGCCACTGTGATACCTGATGTCAGTGTCTCAACTGTGATACCTGATGTCAGTGTCTCATCAGACACTGATGGTGGTGAATCTGAGGCACAGTCAGGAGGTGCAGAGGTTGAATCTGACACAGAGGTTGATATCCAGCCACCTCTCCTTTTTTCCCTAGACACAGCCAGTAGGCCTATGCCTACCCAGTTCACTGACCCACAGATATAGGATAAGTGGAGGGTGATAACACTGAGCAGGTAAGTGTGGCTACTGCAGCATCAGTACCTGTTGAGTTTAGTGCAGCAAAAGTGTTGGAGAAGTGTCACACAGGAGGGTTGATAGGGGTGCTCAGAGGGGGCCTGCTATCCCTCCTCCACCTGCTGCAGGTGTCTCTTCCCATGTCAGTCAGTGTATGTTTAGGACCATCATGGAGGCACAGGCATGTTTAGAAAGGCACTCCAGACAAATGCTCAGGGTTGTGGATGTGGCACAATCTGGCATGCGTGACTGCCTCCACTATGTTGCTGATTCTCTGGATCGGATGAATGAAACTTTGGAATGAGGGGTATCTGTGAGGGACCAAGGGGTGTCTGCCAATGAACAGGCAGTGTCTGTGATGAAACATCTGCTGGGAGGGGAACTGTGTTCTCGTGGGCATAGGTCAGCCACAACATCTGCTGAGAGCCAACCTGGCCTTTCCTGATCATGCTTCCATAGTGGCAGTACTTTCTCTGGTCCATCAGGGAGTGTGCTGTCCACACCTAGACATGGTTGGGCATGCAATCATGGTCCTAGGCATTCCCATGAAGGGAGCATGTCCATCGGACATCAGTCATGCTCATGTAGCAGCACTTCATCTGACTTTGGGCATGGAGGTGCAAGTGCACAGAGGCAACAAAAATGAACTGCCACCTCTACCCATACCTCTCAACCTGGAAACATCAAAAATCTGAACACAAGCTTATGAAAAATAGGTACAAATCTGCACAGTGATTAACATAAAATGTACATACATAAGTATGTAATCCCACCCACTCCAGTGGGATTGTGGAATACCAACTTTCAAACACAAACTGAACAGATAACCAAAATATGGCTCCACGGCCCAGACCCTGTAATAAATGATAACCATTTTTTTAAATGTGTAGTAAAGCAATGATGTTCACTGGGAAGGGAGACGATTATGGTGACTTGCAGTATGTGGGTTTTGTGGTAAAAGTAGGGCATTTAATGGTAGCTAGTATTCTAATCTTAGCAAAAGAATGCTGTAGTTTGCTAGGACCTCCAAAACACATTCTCCATGGCCTACTGACCAGTGGTGTAGCTAGAGTTTGTGACGTCCAGGGCTGTCTGAGTTTGCCATCCTTCCCCCCTCACAAAAACATGGTCAAATGGGGCCCCCCATACGAAGCCCTCCTCCCTTCAGCCATTCCAATGTCCCATTACTTGGCTATTTTGCCCCATTTACCATAAACACTGTAATGTGCATACTGCTTTACTTTTACAGTGATTATTTGGATTTCATTTAAAACTTTTATTTTACATTTTATAGCACAAATACTGATAGACATCTGCTGAACAAAGCAATACAGTCTCACAGTGCAAACAGACTTAGCATTAAAGCTTCTCTGCCCTTGAAACTTGCATTAATTGAAACAGCATTGATATCTGCATTTAAAGAAAATGCATCTGGCCAGTGGCAGATAAAGATTACCTTTGAATTGTTTTCAAATCATAGGCCCCTTGCACATGAAGCATGCATGTTTGTTTTCTTTGATACACCTTCCCCATTGTATTAAATTATATTCCTTGTATAATACAGTACACTCGTTAGAGCGAGTTTTAAATTTATTGTTTTTAACATTTTTCCAGTTAGCAATGAAACAAAATGCATGAACCAATAATGACAAAACTTCTCAATTCAGAACACTTCCATTATAAAAGTGTACAAAAACTTATACAATCCACCAGTATCAGTAAATATGCACAATCTCTGCAGACGTCAGTCATCTAAATAATCCACATTAAAGAGATCTGTGAGATTGCTGCTAGCAAACAACTTTATATTTCATTGTTTCATCTACAAATAAAGTGCCTTTTCCCCTTGAGAGATAAATTGCCTGTTACATTAAAAAATGATAAGCTACTAATATTGCAGTAGAGAATGGATGGCAATCTGATAACAGGCTCATAGTTACTGGGTATCTCCACCAAAGATGACATTCTCAGGACTGCAGGATCCACCCCTTTTAAAAGTACAACACAGTACTTTATCAGCAATCCATCTACATACTGTGGGATTAGAACCCATAGCCTTCTGCATCAAAAGCAAGCATTCTACTAGTTGTGCTACTAACACAGACTTCATATAAGCAGCACTAAATTTCTCTCCCCCTGAAGAAATATGCAGCACAACTTAAGAAATCTGGAAAAAGCCAAAATTGGGGGGTGGACAAAGGCCCACAACCAGGGACACATTTTAAACATTGCTTGTACAATCTTAGAAAAGTTGCTACTTGCTGGAATAAAATGTTGTGTTACCAATGCCATGCATTTCTTGAAAGATAGAGCTATCATTATTTAGTGAATTCAGTTCTCAGCCTCTCACTAATTTGTTATAAAACCACATATTTTAAGAGAGACAGGCCAAAGAGCTGGTGTGGGTAGGAAATGTAGGCTCCTGCTACCTGTACCTAAGGTAGAGGGTTTGAGCCTGACTAACTCTAACTAGCCAGTATGCTTAACTGGTGCATTTTACAAACACACGCGCACACACACAGACACACACACACACACACACACACACACACACACACACACACACATACACACACACACACACATATACACCTTAGCCAGCAGATACAAAACTGTAATGGCAACTAAAAAAGCAAAATATCATGCGATAAACTGAAACAGCATGAGCTGGAGACTTTAAACCAGTAAATAAAACTGAAATGGCTAATAATGCCACATAAAGTAGCTTGCAGAATATCATACAATAAACTGAAATGGATAATGCCACATAAAATAGCTTCCAGCTTCACAGCTAATAATATCTTCCAACACACAGATAAGTTTGCACACTTCACAGCTAATAAATGAGTGGAATATCTTCTGAAATGGCACGAGCTGGAGACTTTAAACCAGCAGATAAAACCGAACTGGCTAATAATGCAACATAAAATAGCTTGCAGAATATCATGCGATAAACTGAAATGGATAATGCCACATAAAATAGCTTCCAGCTTCACAGCTAATAATATCTTCCAGCACACAGATAAACTTGCACACTTCTGAGCAGAGTATCTTCTGAAATGGCAAGAGGTAGAGACTTTAAACCAGCAGATACCATCTTCCAGCTCAAGATAAAATGGCACGCTTTACAGCTAAAGACATAAACAAGCCGAGCACAACAATGGCAGATACTAAAGAAATAAATGGGCCCAACAACCTTCTTCAAGCTCAAGATAAAACTGCACACCACACAGGAGCTAAAGAAATAAATAAGCCCAACAACAGTTAATGCCACAGACAGAAATAAATGAGCAGATAGATACCTTCCAGGTACCAGCAGATACAATTGCACACTTAGCTAACAGATTATTTATTTAGCTGTATCTTAATGATTGGACTTATAAAATGAATTATGATAAAATAAATTAATTCCACTGTTAGATAACAGCTTTCTTACTTGGAGGTTGGGACATGATGTGGGCCGACTCTGCAAAACTTATGCACATCAGCATGATTTACCACCATTGCTCTTTATATTCCCTATCTCCCTCCTGTCTAACGAGCAGTAGCTGATGTCATCACGCATGCCTCTGTAGGCTGGTGATGACATCAGCCATAAATTTAAAGTGATAAACTTAAAACTGGTAAAACAAACAAAAAAAAAGACCGGGAATTTCGGAAATTAAGGGGGCCACTTGGAAATTTGTGGCACCCCAATATTTTGCCCTCAAAACCGGCAAATACCAAGGAATTTGGTAAGGTTGAGAGGTATGCCTCTACCATGCACTTCTCACACCTGTCCAACATGTCAAGGCATAGAGCTACCACTGAGCTTTGCTGTGTTCATACAGACTTTCACACACAACTTTCACATGGAGGACCCCTACCAACACACACATACAGCCTGCCTGCTTTCCTTTCTCCCTCATACACACTCGCTGAACTTTTGTGTCAGCCTATGCCTCCTGCCTCCAACACCCTGTCAAGAGATGATAACTGTGGCATATCCCTGTTTTCCCTCATTTAGATTCAGGGATACAAAAGCTTTGTGTCTGCTGCACAGGGTGCATAGATATATTAGTACCTAGTATATCTGCATTTGTGTTGTTAAGCTGATAATTGTATCTGTCAATTATATATGCTTTGCCAAATAATACAGTTGATAGCATCATCCTGACAATACTTTCTACTGTATTCACTTGTAAAGGTTGTGAAGTCAGGAACTGCAATGTGTCTCATTACTTTATAATCTTTCTCTTTAATGTTTTCCATTACACACATATGGTGCACATCATAAGACACACCATTGCATGCTGATCTTGGGATTGTATTTCAGCACTACAGTCAAACTCATCAGTCCAGTAATACAGTATAATGCTCTCTTTTGTAGGAACCTCATCAGACACATGCAGTAGCTGGACAGACCACAGGGCTTTCTCATCAAGATAATACAGGGCCTACTAACCATGACATGATGTATGTGGGTAGATTAACAGACATGTCACTGTCATCTGTCTGGTATTGCATTACATTGTAGGCATTATTCTAAGCCTATTACTTTTGGTTTAAGCACTTGGACTTCAGGCCAGTTGTCTTACATTAAGAAGGTTTGTAGTCTGCACTCTGGTGCTAGGAGAGGGTAGCTTCTGCCCTTCTGAGCTAGGAACTGCTGGTTGAATGCTTAATCTTGCTGTTGTTCTAAGTGTTTTTGTTCTGGTTTAAGCACTTGGCCTCCAAACCAGTTATTTTACATTAGGAAGGTTTGTGGAGTAGACTCTTGTGGCAGGGGAGGAGAGCCTACACCCTTCTAAGCTGGGAATTGCTGGTTGATGACTTATTGTGTCTGTTATTCTGAAAGTGTCCTAGTTCTGGTTTAAGCACTTGAGTTTCAGACCATTTATTTCACAAAAGGAAGCTTTGTTGTCTACACTCTTGTTGGAGTAATCTACTGATTTACTGCTTTATTTAAACTGTTTGTTCTTCTGTTATGATTGCAATTTTCGGCACTTCGGATTTCTAGTACTTCTGCATTTTATAACATAGACTCAATTCAGGCTTGCTGAATCTAGACTGGTATCATTGGAGCACTAAAACCAGCCATCATACATTAAGAAGGCCCTCCATGCACCCTTTTGGCAGAACTGTGCAGCCAAGAACCCATCTGACATGGGAATTGCTGGAATAAGGCACATTGTTGGCATTTCCCTTTTTTTACTTTTTTAAAAATATTTAACTTCGCTTGTATTCCAGCATTGTGTTTGGCCCAGATTGCACTCAGTTTACCATAGCTGCTCAGAGCTTGCACTGCTGCCCTGCGAGCAACTCAGTTGTGCATTGTGAAACATTGACACATTTTTGTAACCCTAGCCCTCCACAGAATAAACACATTTTGATAGTCTTACACCAAACCTGGTCCATGTAGCCCACTCTCCACTGGTTACTGCACTTTATACCTTCCATAATGGATGGATGGTTTCCCATCATTTCTCCAGGCAGCCTGATTTACTTGGGCATCCTGAGGCCACAGAGCAATTTCCTCATGTGTACTATAAACCAGTTACTGCTAAAACAAACTAATACAACATGAGCGAGCTGTATTTATACTATGAATTTGGGATCAGTTCTCTCACATAACCAAACCAGATATCAAACATGTTGTCAGCGCACACAATTCACCTCTTGCACATAAGCTCACAACACATAAACCCACATATGCAGAAGTACTCGCTAGAAATGTAATTAAAGATTGGAAACCTCTAAAGTGCAAGCCTACCGCACACAGTGCAGACCCAACAAAATCCACTATACATAATAATTCACACACAGTGTCTCAGTCAATAAGACCCTTAGGCAAAACACCTCAAAACCAAATGTCTTGCTCATAAATGACTCCATAGTGAGACACACAGATGTCCGTCTCACCAGGCTGGACAAGAAGCAGGTCACAGTCAGGTGCCAGGGTCCATCAGATCACACACCCACTCAAATCATAGTCTGTGCTGTAGTGAATGACTGCAGATGTACCACACTGTACTATATGAAGGTGCTTATCTCCCCATTAGTGGCATTTTTAGGCAATGTCAGAGCAACTAAAGTCCCAGTGTAAAATAATCCACCACAGACAAACTGAAGGTTATGCTGCTTAATGCAAATAGTGTAAATCAGAAACTGCACTCACTGGAAGAACTCCTTACCTTGGCAGATGCCCCCACCTCCATAGGTATCACAAGGGATAAGAAACTAAGAGTAATGCTACTCAACACCAGAAGTCTAAACCTCAAGATGCACGCACTTGAAACTCTCCTTAGCATGGAGAACATCGATATCTGTGCAGTAACAGAAACCTGGTTCAGGGCTCCCGAGAGCACCCCAGCACTACCAGGTTATACCTCATACCATGCTTTTCATCCCCAAAACTTGGACCGAACCACAAAAGGAGGGGGAGTATCGATATTCATCAAAGATACCCACACCTCCAGGTTGGTGGCAAAGCACGAGCATCAGAGACTATCCATGTGCAACTAACAGTGGGTAAAACTGCCTTCCAGTTTATAGCCTGCTACAGACCACCCTCCCAAACCCAGGAACCCCACTCGGCCTTCCTGACAACACTGGAAAATATGAAGGTCTCTCCAAACACCATTATATTGGGCGACTTCAACTACCCAAACATAGACTGGGAGCATTACTCTAGCTCCAACACCCTAGCCCAAAGGTTCCTAGAATTTATAAACTCAAATGCTATGGAACAACTTGTTACCACTCCCACAAGAGGGAAAACATACTGGACCTGATCATCACCAACATGGGGACTCTATGCTCCAGACCAGAAGTGTATCCCTCACTGGTAAGATCAGACCATAAACTAATCTCACTGGATATTCACATCCCGACCCCACCCCCTGCCCAGAAAACCACAGTGAAAAACTTCTCTAAAGCAAATTTCACACTCCTCAAAACTGAGGTGGAATCCTTCAAAGCCCCCGGGCCTGTGGAAAATATGGCCCAGACCGCAGAATCCTTTATAAATGCATTCTATGAACACCTTCAGGAATGCATGGATCATGCGATCCCAAATAAAACCAAGACCCAATCCTCCAAAGGCAGACGTCCTGTCTGGTGGACCCCAGCCATAAACAAACTATACAATAGAAGAAGGAAGCTACTAAATGAAAGAGCAAAATCCCAAAAAGGGAAGGCATCACTGATCAGTATTAGCAAAAAGTTACGGGCACTCATAAAATTGTCTAAGGCCAGCTTTGAGAGAAAAATTACACAGGACACTAAGGATAATCACAAGGTTTTCTTTAGTTATGTTAGGAACCTGGGTGGTAATTCCCAGATATGCTCAGAATTAGTCCAAAATGACAAAAAATACACCGAACCCACAGACATTGCCAACATCCCAGCTGACGGGTTCAGTGCAAACTCCCCCCCCCCACCAAAAGGGCAAATATCTATCCCAGCAGAGTGCTGCCCCCCTGACATCTCAGATGCTCAGGTAAGAGCCGCCCTCTCCAAAGCAAAAAACACAGCATTAATGGGACCAGACGATGTCCTGGGCAGCGTCCTACATGAACTCCAAGAAGAGCTAAACCCAAACATAAAACTACTGTTCAGTCTCAGCCTTACTACAGGATATGTGCAAAAAGAGTTGTGTACAGCAACAGTGGTCCCTCTCCATAAAGGTGGTGCCTCAACGGATCCTGGAAACTATCACCCCATAAGCCTGACTAGCTTGGCCTGCAAAGCTATGGAAAGGATCATCATGGACCTCATAAATAAAGATATTGGGGACCTACAGACACTGGATCCTACCCAGTTCGGTTTTGTTATGGGCAGACCCTGCCTCTTAAACCTGGTTGATTTCTTTGAAACAGTCACCAAGGCCATTGACGAGGGGAAGGTGGTCCACACAGCCTACCTGGACCTCGCAAAAGCCTTCGATACAATACCCCACTCGGGCATTATAGATAAGCTCACCAGCTTAAATATAAACCCCTATGTCACTAGATGGATTGCAAACTGGCTCAAGGACAGATCCCACAGTTAGAATTGCTGGAGCCATGTCAGACTCCAAACCATTTACAAGTGGTGTCCCACAAGGCTCAGTCCTGGGACCTCTCTTGTTCGGTATATATTTCTCGGAGGTACAGGCCAACACGGAAGGACTGTGGCTGACCAAGTTCGCAGATGACTGCAAACTGGGCACCATAATCGACTCTCCAGCCGACACAAGCATCCTCCTAAAGGGCCTCATAGAAACAGACAACTGGTGCCAGAGCCATGGCCTCAAGCTAAATGCCAAAAAGTGTATAGTCATCCCCTTTGGCAAAAACAAAGTGCCCACAAATTACTACATAGGTGGTAATCCATTAAGTACAGAAGAAGTAATTAGGGACCTGGGGACCCAAGTTGATAGCAATCTCTCATTTGACAACCACGTGGCCAAAGTGGTTAGAAAAACATTTTATATAGCCCACCTAATCATGAAGGGATTCACATCTAGATCAGGGGAGGTCATCGTGCCTCTTTACTCATCCCTCATCAGGCCCATAATTGAGTACAATGCCCCTTTTGGGATGTACCTTACCAGACACCTGCAGCAACTGGAAAGACCCCAAAAGTACCTCACCAAGAGGATCAAAGGGCTCAAACAGATGCCATATGCTGCCCGGTTAAAGAAACTCCAGCTCTACTCAGTGGCATACCGCCTGTTCAGAGGCGATCTGTGCCTGACGTATAAAGCCATGTCCATCCCGGAATTAATGGACATGCTGCACCTTAGAAAATCCAAATCCCATTGAGCTACGCGCTCGAGAGTCTTGAACCTCAGCACTGAAATAAATAGGACATGCTGGAGGGACAGATTCATAACCCAGAGGCTCCCTTCACTCTGGAATAAAATCCCAGTCCAGGTTAGGCAGAGTCCCTCATTGACTCTCTTCAAGAGGAATCTTGATGAGTGGATGGGAGATCATAGGTTTACCCCAGGTATCACTTCTGTGTCACTGTTAGACAGAGGCACAGTATACTAACCTCAAAAAAGGGCATAGCAAAATAAATTTAAAATGGGTGGCGAAAGCCAAACACATTCTGGCTAGGCTTATAAATGCCCTAGGGCAGATAGCCTAGTATGAACATATGAACCTATGTCTGTGTACTCACACAGACATGGTTCAAGGCCATTGAGAGCACAATGACCATGCAGGGGTACAATGCCTTCCACATGTTCACACATCAAAATGAGCATGAAAGAACCAAAGATGGAAGTGTATACATCTTCATTAAAGACAAATACACTGCAAGACTGGTCAAAGAATACATCTCAGTCCAAATAACTGTATGTAAAACCCCCTTCCATATCATTGATAGCTACAGGTCCCCCGCCATGAACCACAAGGACCACTCTGTCTACCTGGACCTAATGGAGTCACTTACTAGATAGCCAAACACCTTGATCATGTGTGATTTCAACTATCCTTCCATCAGTATGGAGTCATATCTGCACACACACACTCACTGTAAGGTTCCTGGACTTTGTTAATACACATGCTAACTCCTGTGTGTTGGCCTTCTTGGTCAGGACCGATCAGATTTCAATCTTGTTCACATTCACAGTTATACCCGACAGGATGAAACATTTATCCAAAGCAAACTATAGTCTCCTAACAAATGCCATAAAGAGTTGCAAACCCCCTGCTACCACTTTGAACAATGACTGCTATACAGAGGTGTACACAAATGGCCTGTATAAACAGCTATAGAAATGTTTAGAGTTGGCTGAACATGAATGGATCAAAACAAGTTATTCACAGAAAACATGTCACCCTGGTGGGCATCAAGCATACATAGGTTATACAACAAGTGGAAGAAGGTAATGTCTAAGAACAAGAGGGAACTGACTGAGCAGAAGAAGCCCCCTCCCCCCAAAGTTTGAACAAAGAAATTAGCTATCTTGAAAATTCCTCTTAAGCCACATACAAACATGAAGTAGCATCCCTAGCTAAAGATAATCAGGAGGTATTCTTTGGGTATGTCAGAAATCTAAAAGTAAATGCCCAGGTTTGTGCCAAACTTGTAGTGGATGGTATCACTCATACTGTCTCTGAGGACATCACCAACTTGCTAACAGACAGTTTGGGGCAAAGTTCACCCCCCTATTCCCACCAGACTTACCACAAAGCATACCTGTCACCAGTCCTCTACCTAATAACCTCCTGTGAACTTAAGGTGATGTCTGCCTGTGCTCAAGGCCAGTTTCTGATCCTGGCCTGGTGTATATAAAATAATCTGATATAGCTGATAACATCAGCATTGTCTGTTGAACATATAATGCTAACAGTATCCCACATGCTGGTGTAAAAGGATCTCTGTAATATCAAGTAACATCTGCCACACACACAGTTGACTGCAATGAGAAAAGAACCCCTACCTATCTAAGGTACACAGACTACAGAACCCAGTACTATAAGCAAGTGCCACGGCACATGTCTGCAGGTCAACATAGTGGATGACATCAGCAGGCCATGTGGGAGACAAGAGGTTGGGAGGGCTGCATGAAATGGATGTGTAGGCTTCTTCAAGTATGAAAAGACTAGCAAGTCATGCCATTGGAGAAGTAATTGTAAGATAGCACATCTACTCTGCTGAGTAAAGACATACACACACCCAGTTGGCTGCACTGAGAACAGAACCCCTACCTATCTTAGTTTACAGGCTATAGAACTCAGCAGTTCATGCAATGCCACATCACAGGTCTGACTTCTATATGGCTGCAGGTGAACTTATAGTACATGCCATCAGCAGGTCATGTGGGGGACAAGAGGTTGTGAGGCCTACATTGGCACATGGATTCATAGGTTGATATGAGGCCAGTAGGCTAACTGTAGAGTGTGTCCTAGGTGTGGAGAAGCCTAGCTGTGTAAAAGCACAGGTACCCTTATTGAGTATAGTTGGATGTTTGCATTTAGCAGAGCAAGGTTGTCAGCACCACCAACTGGCCATGTCCATGAGGGAGCACACAACATTATATATTACACTTTGTAATGTGGTTGATATATGTGTGTAAAAATACTGAGCCCCTGGGGTTGTATTGCTTGGGGAGTCGGACAACACATGTATGTATTGTGAATATATGATATATACTGAGGTACCTTTTTATTTATTTTTTTGGAGAAGAGAGAGAGGAATGTTGGGGAAACAACATAAGCATATCTGGGGTAGTTAAGATGGCAAGGTGAGGAAGCAATTCTTGACAGACAGGGCATACAAGACAAGACACAGAGATGGTGAAGAACACAAGAGGTGGGTGAACACCATAGTTGGGGTAAGGGTGTAGACCACGGGTGTAGACCTCAGAAACCCATGGATGCCAAGCTGGGTGACAGTGAGAATTCAGTCCTCACCCAGTGGATTGTCATCACTGTCACCTCACTGTGCCAATGGCTGCAGTGTCTGATGTCTGTGTCTCCTTGTGTTATTCAGCACAATGATGGAGAGCAGTGTCTCCATCCAGTGTAGGTATGCACCTACCTGCACAATCCTACACAACATCCCCAGCAGTTCTTCTCGGGTGAAAAAAATCTCTCCCTCTGCTACTGCTCCCAGAGGGAACCAGAGGCCTGCCCTCCAAGGCAGAAATATCTGAGGGGCCAGGTAATGCAGGGGCAGCAAAGGGGGTGCTACCAGGTTATGACTCAGATGTGTTGGGCCTTGGTGCCATAGCCAGTGGAGTGGGGGTAGATGGATCATGTGGGCCAGGCCTACCCTAATGTGCTGTGGGGAAAGAAACAATAAAAAACATCTCCAAAAAATCTAAATACAAAATAAGGATTGTGGTGAGAGATTGCACACTTTGTCTTATTTGCTTGTCTAGGCTGAGGAGGGTGATCTTCCAGTTCTGGGTTCTCACTTCTGTATTTGTAGACAAAAGTTTATTTTGCTTGAGGTTGGGAGACCTGCATGAAATGGATGTGTAGGCTTGTGCAAGTCTGAAAAACTTGGCAAGCAATGCCAGTGGAGAAGTAACTGTGAGATATACACTTCTGCACAGCCACACACACATCCAGTTGACTGCAGTGAGAATAGAACCCCTACCTATATAAGGTACACAGACTACTAAAGACAGTACTTAATACACGTGCCACAGCACAAGTTTAATTTTGTCAGGACTGCAAGTAACATTATAGTAGATGACATTGGCAGGCCATGTGGGAGACAAGAGGTTGGGAAGCCTGCATGAAATAGATGTGTAGGCTTGTGCAACTCTCACAAATCTGGCAAGCCATGGCAGTGGAGAAGTAATTGTGGGAAACACACTTCTGCTCTTCTATGCAGACACCCCGCATTGACTGCAATGAGACTAGAACTCCTACCTATTTAACTACACAGGCTACAGAACACAATACTTAATGTATGTACCATGGCACATGTCTGACTGTGTCAGGACTGCAGGTGAACTTATAGTAGATGACATTGACAGGCAAAGTGGGAGACAAGAGGCAGGAAGGGGTGCTTAGGTACATTGCTTCATAGTGTCATCTGAGGCTAGTAGCCTAATAGCAGTAGGGTGTTTGGAAGCCTTGATGTGTAACAACACAAGTACCCTTATTGAGCATACTTGGCTGTTTGAGTTTTGCAGAGTAAGGCTGTGAGCATCACCAAGTGGTCCTGTCCTTGAGTGAGTCCACAACATTACGTATAACACTTTGTATTGTGGTTGATATGTGTATGAAAAAAGCAGAGACCCAAGGGTTTTAATGCTTGTTTGGGGTGGTTGGCGGGGGCAAATGTATGTATTGTAAATATATGACATATACGTTATATTGTGCCCTTAGTTTGCAATGTTTGCACATGTAGTTTTATGTCATACAAAGGAGATGGACTGCTTGCTTCGGCAGTACATATACTAAAATTGGAATGATATAGAGAAGATTAGCATGGCCCCTGTGTAACAATGACATGCAAATTTGTGAAGTGTTCCATAGTTTTCTCAGGCCCCAGTGCCCTAATAGATAAGGCATTGGCCTCTTAAGCCAGGGATTGTGGGTTCAAGTCCAGTCTGGCTTGATATAATCTTGATACAAGTGGAGTTTTATGGTGAGAGGTTGGCATAGTGGTTAAGGTGTTTACCTTGCCAAACACAAGGTTCAGGCTTTAATTCTCACATGGAGTAAATGGCTACACTTCAAATGACCCACCACGGCAGATAGCATAGTACTAATCTATGAACCTATGAACCTATAAACACCAATAATAAAATATCACATATACAATTCCATAGAGCAACGAGCATTGGATTTGTGTGATAGTTAACAAAGTGTACACACATGCGTGATAGGCCTGTTTACACACAGGGAAATTTTAGCCACATTGCTAATGTTTGATACTATACTCTAGTTGCATCTGTACTCCTGGCTGGCTTTTAATGATGGCTAAGAAAATTAATTGAATGTATCTGTTTTCTATTTTTGGGTGTCTGCTTTCCAGGCAATGTGTTTTTTCCCTTTTTCTGTAATGTTGCTCATTGTGTAAACAACATAAGCTTAGCTAAACCATTGTTTGGGATGTGGTGCATCTCAAAAAAGTGGAATTAAAAGAAAACAGAGAGGAAAATATACTAAAAGTAAGGAACACATATATGAGATCTGTAAAAAGCACAGTAAAAATTGATAGTGCCCCTCACAAATTTCAACATATGTTAGGATTTGAACCCTTACACCAGTAGAAAACAAGAGGCATTCATTAGTCATCTTTACGACACAAACAGCTTTGCATCAACAAAATTAAGTTGTTCTTCACAAAATGAACTGGATCAGAATGTACACTGCTATCAAACCATCAGTTGTGATTTATACATTTAATTCTCTTTAGTATATTTGGACATAGAGCAGTTAGTGATTACACAACCTGTCATAGTCATGCTTACTAATATGCTGCTCTATCTTACCTTTCTGTGTTGATCATTCATCAGTTATCTAACACACACAGTGTGTAAGCCATTCTATATCATTGGCCTTAAGGTATAAGAGGATATTAACTGGGAATAATATGATATGCAGTTGCCAAAAAATGAAGTCTAGGTTGACTGGCACAAACATGCATATACTGTTCATTTGAGGGTAGCATAGCTGAGTTACTGCTATGGCAGGAACAAGGGTATACTCCTATTGGGGGAGAAGTGACAAAGTTTAGTTACTGTTATGACAGAAACTAGTCTGAAGTCTACACCTGCAATGTATATCAGCACTTTCATACTTCTGTGTTTAATGATTTACCAGTACAAAGGTATTGTGCTAAACTGAGGCCATGCAGGGAACATCAGAATTCTTCAGAGGCATGACTATGTGAATCTTTCATGCCTGATACCCACTACTTACTAATGGACAACTATAAGTAAAATAAGTGTCTGGTGTCACATGGAAGGTACTTTCTGTACAAATCCACCACTATTTACTTGCTTACTGTACCAAGTTAGGAAATAAAAGGATATCACGTAATATTATTAAAGAATGCACTCTAGGTTTAGAACTTACCTTGCAAATGCAGCAGTTGATGCACCTTTAGTCCAGGGATGACTATGTCTCTTGCAAGCAGTACACAGCCAATACATGGATAGGTAAAGGTTGTGTGAGTTGCCTGGCATCAATTTTACTATATGTATGTGAGTAGGAGAAAAGTATTAGGCCTCTAGGTGGTCAGTGAATGTGCTATGCATTATCTCTTAGCCAAAGCAAGGACATACTGAGCATGGCTATGTCTGCATACAGGGACAGCAGCTGGGAGTTCGTCCTCTCAGCTCTCCTATAATTGTAGCTGTGGTAACCTAGGCATTGGTGGGGGGATGTGTGTCCTTTTCCCTTGCTGATCCTACTGCAGTTGTTTCCACAAGGATCTCACATACTGAGAATGTCTGTGTACATGTGTTGAATTATACTCCAGGGCTGTATATCTGGGCACTGGAACCATGACTTCAGAAGCCCAAATAGACACCCTGATGATGTTTCTAGTTTGAGCATGTGCCTCATTATGGTGTTCTTCCATGGATGTGCATGCACTTCAGATGGGTGTCATCAGCCATGGTTCCAGGTCATAGCCAGCATCCCCCAGTAAATGGCCCTGTGGGATGTCCCCCACTAGCAAAGATCTGGTACAGCTGTGATGTGTGCCAGATATAGGAGTCATGATAACTGGCAGGGTTGCCAACACACTCATTCAAGATAATTCCCTGGGCATTACACATGACTTGGCAGTTGATGGAGTGGTATCCCTTGTGGTTAATGTAGATTTTATCCTGCTTACCAGGTGGTGCCTTAATGTGTACATGCGTGCAATCTATGGCACCCAGTACTTCAGGGTAAAAACATAGTAAAACAGTTCTATACTGCTGGCCCTCTCTTCAGAAGTAGAAGGAAATAATATGTGCTCACTATCATTTATGTGCATACTATCCTGAAATTGGTGGAGGATCCTGGACACTGATGCCTGTGACACACCCATTATGTCCCCAGTTGGTCCTTGAAAGGTAACAGTAGCTAATATTCTAAGGACTACACACACCTTAGTTTCCACTGGGATGGGTTCCCCTCAGTGGCTCTGGCTCTGAGTTGAGGGTGGCAGAGCTCACAGAGTTCTTGTAATGTGTCCCTGTCCACCCTGTAGCACTCTACAATCTCCAGTTCATGTAGCGCCTTGAAAGTAACCCTAGGCCTGAACAGTCTTCTCCTTCTCGGCCTCGGCCTATTGTCAGCAGCACCAGCAGCATTGGTTTCAGCCTCTAGTACATACAGATATAGAATTACTGCAGCATCCCCTAGCATTGTGTCAGTCAAAATGTCATTGTAGCTACTCCAATGGTATTGAGGGATAAAGGAAAAACCAGGATGGAGGCTGCATGGATACTTTATACATTGTTGAATAGCTCCTGCTTATGCTATAACTATCATCTGTTAAATACACCTGTTGCTTGGCCATTAGTGTGCTATGTGCACCTCATCTCACCTCTGGGCACCTCTGTGCACCTTTGCATAAATAAAGTAAGCACAGGCAAAATTATGTCCTCCATTCTCATGATATCAAGCAATCATGGACCATAAAAAATGAAGGAAAGGTTGCACACCATATAGTCAAACAAAGGACCATCTATATTCCAGCCCTAAGACATACATATGCTGCCACAGGAATAGTTGCATACCAAACCATTAAAACCTGCCATTCATTTCTCTGTTTCTCATGGTTGTGCTAATTGCTGTATGGCACAAACAATGGCAAAGTAAAATAAATAAATACACCAGACAGAGACCAACCAAATAATGAGGATAGCACAGAACTTGGGAATTGTGCACTGCTTACATGCACTTTCACCCTTCACAGCCCTACATGTTCACCTCTGCAGGTGTAACCTGACTCACACCCCTGATGTCAGCATTTACTGTTGCCATGCATTCAACACGAACACTGTGGAAGTACCTACATGAAGTGAACATCCCTACAGTTACTCTTTTTTCAGATTCAACAGTTCTAATGAGTTTTGACCTCATTTGCATCTTCACTGTGCTAACAGCCCAGAACCTACATGGTCAGTAATTGTGTAGGCAGGGAAACTGCACAGGAGCCCAATGTTGTAACAGAGGAATACATATTTTAATGAAATGGGACTGTATTCCATCAGCTACAGCCTGCAGTATAATATTCTGTTTCATGGAGGTTTACACATTTTAGCAGCTTGCATTACTTTCAAGTATATTCTTCATTTGGGGGGAGGGGAGAAAAGCTGCATTTATGCCATGGCACTATAAAAGTAATTATTATAGCAATAACCCACGCCTGGGTGTGGGTAATGCTAAATTTACCCACGGTTGGCATGGTTTGGTCCCGAGGCGGCCGAGGGACCAAACAAAGCCAACCGTGGGTAAATTTAGCATTACCACACCCAGAAGTGGTTATTGCTATTATATGACATTATTTAAGAAAAGAAACTATTACTTTTCTTAAATAATGGCATAGTACAATGCCTGTTTGCTGCCCTTCCGCAGATGTCTGGCATCCGGCAGTTCTGATGTACTGCGCCTGCGCGTACATCAGAGTTGAGCAAAAGCAACGGAGAAAGCAAGATCTCCGTTGCTTTTAGTGTCTCACTATGTTAAATGAGTTTAACATAGCGAGACAGTTTTAAAATAAGCAATGGACATCTCCGTTGCTTATTTTAAACTGTCTCACTATGTTAAACTCATTTAACATAGCGAGACACTAAAAAAAGCAACAGAGATCTTGCTTTCTCCGTTGCTTTTGTAACACTGTCGCTATGTTAAATGGGTTAAACATAGCGAGACAGCTTTAAAATAAGCAACGGAGATCTCCGTTGCTTATTTTAAAGCTGTCTCGCTATGTTAAACCCATTTAACATAGCGAGACAGTGTTTTAAAAAAATGAGTTATACTAATGGAAAAAAGTCCGGACGACCGGACCTTTTTCCATTAGTATAACTCGATTTACAACTGGCACGCTGGCCAATCAGCGTGCACGTTTTGGGGGGATCATGGTATAATATAATTGTTACACTGATTTTCTGGCATCCACCCTGTGTAATTAATTTAGACTATGTGTGGTGTTTCATGTTAAGGGCAGCTCTGTACAGATGTAACAGGTTTTTCTTGCTCTTGTTTCCATGTAGACTCTTTTCCATGTCTGTATTTGGAAAGTTTTGGAATATATGGCCAACATGAACGCAGGGTCTACATGGTTACTTTAGAAGTTGTTGAATTGCTCCACCATGTCGGTTGGCTTCATTAGAAAAAAAATTCAACTACTTATATTGTAATTTGCATGCCATGAAAGTTTCTGTATTTGCACTTCAGTGCACGCTGCGATGTAGAGTTTTCTGAATCTAAAACTTTTTGTGGCCATATGCACATCACGCCGCAACACACAGTCAAAATTATGTAGGCTTTATTGAATACTCTCAATTAATTACTGGGAAGGGGGAATGGGTTAACCATGCATAATACAAATTAACTGCATAATATGTATTTGTGATAGAGTGCCTGTAGACATCAAATATATGTTTTAACTTTGTTGGGAAACGGTGGGGGCTGGACAATTGAATAGATTGTTTATCAGTAGATCAATAGAAGGACCTTATTTGATGAAAATTACAGTGTTTTTCATGAAGAAAAACTGCTTCTCATGTAATACTATTTGAAGTCTCATAATGCTTTCTGATCAGTGTGGCCAGTTGGCCCACAATGTAAACAGAGAGAACTAAGAATACATCAACCACATAGAAAAACAGCACTATGGTCCCTGCAGACTTTAGAATTAATAGTGCAGTCTTGCAGTGCAGTGACTCATCTGTGCTGGAGCTTTACCAAGTGCCACTGTTTGTTATCAGTGCCATTCAAATTCTATTTGCAGCAGATAAACCAGTAAATATGTCATGCCAGGCCCCATACCCAAGAAGTTAAAGCAGAAACCAAACAGAGAAAGCAAAAGGTGGATGCAAAGTTTTTTGTCAATGGCACAGTAATTTTGGTTAGAAGTCTGGTAATTAAGTATGTCATCTTGTGTTTTTCCCATTTTGCCTGCTGAGCATCAAGCCTCCCTTTATCAGCTATGCCCATCTGTTACCATATTCTGGGTATTCCCTCATGAGAGTGAGAATTGATCAGAGGGTGCTATCATACAGACAGCCTCAATGGTTGTTTGTACCCTCTCCAGTATCCCAGTAATGAGAACATATTTAGTTAGGTTTATCCTCTCTCCTGGGTGAGGGAAGGGTGAATTTCATCATCATGGAAACCACAGTGTCCTCTTCAATGCTGGAGCAAGCTTCAGTGTTCTTGGGATAAAGGATACCACTGTAGTGACTAAGTAGCTGAATGTTCACCCCTGAGACTGCCCCTTTCTATGCTGCCCCTCCTCTGAAAGATTGTAAAATTACACATCCTGAAGCACCCCTTTCTTTCCAGGAAGGCCATGACCATCATTATCTGTCAGCTTCATCAAGCATTCAATCCAGTATATGATCTCATATAACTTGGGCCATAGTTAAGTCTTTATCTGTCTATGCCACCTGAGCTGGTGTCTTACCTTAATATGTTTAATCATGGCTTTGTCACAGTTTGGGCCAGCTATTGTTGTAAATACAAATGATTTATCGTGAGAATGGTTTAATAGATTAATTATACACTCAAATAATATAAAGTAATTATTCAAGAATTAGAATACTACTAATTTATTTACTACTAATTTATTTGCATTATCACTTATCTGTGAATGTATTTCTGCTGAATATCTGAGCTGTTTGGCTGGCTGCTACATACCTACATCAACTGTATTACAAGCTGAGTTAAGTACAAACCTGCAGTGTTAAAAATAGCACTGGATTTTATTTTTCTGTTTATTTGTTTCACTGAATATTGTGGTCTCTCTGTCTCTCTGCAGTTAGTGGGGTTATTGCTTTCATTCATTGATATTCAGTGTTGAACTCTTAGCCTAGTGGGTTTCTCTGTGCTTATAAGTGTTAGTCACTATCTGTGAATTTATTTCTGCTGAATATCTGAGCCATTTGGCTGGCTGCTATATACCTACATCAACTGTATTACAAGCTGAGTTAAGTACAAACTTGCAGTGTTAAAAATAGTACTGCATTTTATTTTTCTGTTTGTTTCATTGAATATTGTATTAAAGATAGTACTGCATTTTATTTTTCTGTTTATTTATTTGTTTCACTGAATATTGTGGTCTTCCTGTCTCTCTACAGTTAGTTTCCTGCCCTCCCTCCCTGTTCTTGTTGTGATATTAATCTTGGTGGCTTTCGGGAACCTTGGAGTTTGATGTTTTCGTGTTGAACAAGTGAGATTCAACATTTTCAGATGTCGATATTATAATATAGACCCACTAGGTAACCTATTTACCACAAGAGTGGTTTCTGGCCAAGAAACTGTAGTTTATTGGCCGTTTGGGCAGTTTTTCCATTTCTTTCAAGTTTCTGGTCTAAAAACCCTCATTTGTATTTGTTTCCCACCTTTCCTGTAGCTAGTTTTGTCCAGATATAGTTTTGCTGTATCCAGGATGGTTTGTAAGCTTCTGAGACCTCCAAGCCTCTCTGTATTGAGGGAAGCCTTCTAGCTTATCAGTGAGAGTGGTAAGCACTAGGTAGCCTATCTACCACAAGAGGAGTGGTCTCTGGCCCAGACATTGTAGTTTATTGGCCGTTTGGGCAGTTTTTTCCACCTCTTTCAACTTTCTGGTTTAAAAGCCCACATTTGCACTTGTTTCTCACCTTTACTATAACTAGTCTAGTCCAGATACAGATTTGCTGTATCCAGGACTGTTTGTAACCTTTCCTATAACTAGTCCAGTCCAGATACCAATTTGCTGTATCCAGGACTGTTTGTAAGCTTTCGGGCCCCCCAAGCCTTTCTGTGTTAGAGGGAAGCCTTCTAGCTTGTCAGTGGGAGTGGTAAGCACTGGATGGCCTATCTACCACAAGAGGACTGGTTTCTGGCCCAGAATTTGTAGTTTATTAGCTGTTTGGGCAGTTTTTTCTACCTCTTTTGACTTTCTGGTTTAAAAGCCTGCATTTGCATTTTTCCCACCTTTCCTGTAACTAGTCTAGTCCAGATACAGATTTTCTGTATCCAGGACTGTATGTAGGCTTCTGAGCCTCCCAAGCCTTTCTGTGTTGGAGGTAAGCCTTCTAGCTTATCAGCGCGAGTAGTAAGCACTAGTTAGCCTATATACCACAAGAATAGTGGTTTCTGGTCCAGAATTTGTAGTTTATTGTCTGTTTGGGCAGTTTTTCCATCTCTTTGATCTTTCTGGTTTAAAAGCCTGTGTTTGCACTTGTTTCCCGACTTTCCTCTAACTAGTCTAGTCAAGATACAGATTTGCTGTGTCCAGGACTGTTTGTAAGCTTTTGAGAGGTGCCAAAGTCTGCTCTTCAATTTTTCCCTTAGAGCTGCTAGTTCTCTCCTCTTCTGCACTTTTACTAGCTTATTAGTCTAGCACTTTACCATACCAGACTTTTTGTAGCAATTATTGTAGCACACACACATACTACCAGCACTACAATTTCTACAAGGAAACAGCTCCAGTACTTATTATTAATGGCCATCTCTCCAGGCATGTCTAAAGGTCAGTTCCCTGTAGTTTCTCCTATCAACCTGGTGAAGTTGGACATCCTGAGGCAATGTAGCAACTGCCTCATGTGCACCGATAACCCTCTCCTCTTACCTCCCAACACTCCAACTTGCGAGAGATGCACTTATATATCCAAATTGGAAGCCACACACTCTCCAGCCAAGATCAGAATAGCTGGTCAAGAGGAGAAGGTCAACACTTGCACCACACCACATGGAACACATAGGCCTCCAGAACACACACCAACACTGCCTTCACAAAAAACCACAAACCACACACCCACCTTCATGGAGGCTCTCAATAAAAATCTACCAAACAGCAGAAACCTCCAAGGCAGAAATGCACTTGACCACCACAACACAACACTAATCACGAGACACATAACTCTCCTAAATAGTGTGCCACTCAACCAAAGCCCCTAAGGCAAAACAGCAAGCCCAGCACACTAGTTATAGGTGACTCGATAGTGAGTAACACTAATGTCCCACTCGCTAGGTTGACTAAGGAGAAAATAGCAGTCAGCTGCCTGTCAGGTGCTATGATCTGCCACATAATACACGCACTCACGTCCCTCAACAACAGGTACAAATATGACTATCATTGTACATGTGGGTGTGAATGACCTGAGACATACCTCCCTGGACTACATGAAAAGAGACATGGAGGAGCTCTTGGATTATGTAGCCCAGGCGGGTATGACCCTAGCCCTATGCAGCATCCTACCATCACCCAGAATGATACCACAGTACAAGCAGAAAATGATTAATTTCAACAACTGGCTAAGTTTCTGGTGTCATTCTAAGGGGATCCAGTATCTGCCTGCCTGGGATGACATGATTGACAGACCACGATGCTTTGCCAGAGATGGCCTGCATCTGTCACCCCCAGCCTTCTGGATACTGTCCAAGGCTCTTACTACTCCTATAGTGCCTTTTTTAGGTGGTGTTCCAAAGACCAAATAACCACCGTAACAGCTACAAACAAATGCAATCTGAGTGTCATGCTGTTCAATGCTAGAAGTCTAAATTTCAAAATTCACTCACTCAAGGCACTCCTTAAAATGGAGAACATTGACACTGGTGCTGTAACAGAGACCTCGTTTAAGGCAGCAGAAAGCACCCCTGCACTACCAGGCTATAACTCATTCCAGACCTTTTGGCCCCAGAACTTGAGCTGAAGCTCCAAAGGCAGTGATGTTTCCATATTCATAAAGGATGCACACACCTCCAGACTGGTAGCCCAACATAATGCATCAGAGATACTTCAGGTGCAGCTAACATTGGGTAAGACAGCGTTTCAGGTTGTAGCCTGTTATAGGTCCCCAACCATGTCCTCATACTCCACATTCCTAAGCACCCAGGAGAATATTAAGGTTCAATCTAACACTTTCATACTGGGCAACTTCAACTATCCCTCCATTAACTTGGAAAACTACTCATCTACCAATATACTTGCCCAACGTTTCCTGGAATTCATTAATTCCAGTGCCCTGGACCAGCTCTTTCTTACACCCATTAGAGGTATCAACATCCTTGATCTGGTCATTACTAACATGGGTGACCATTACTCTACACCCAAAGTCAACTCCTCCCTGGTTAGATCTGACTAGAAACTAATCACCTTAGAATTCTACATCCCTCCCACCCCCATCCCCCGCAAAGGTAACCACCATGAAAAACATCTCCAAAGCTAACTTTGGGCTCTTAAAAACAGAGGAGGCTAACTTTACGGCACCCATGCAAATGGAGAATAGTTGCATGACCACCGAATCATACACCAATGCACTATATGAACATGTACACAAATGTATGGATCTCGCCATACCCAATAGAACCAAGATGCTCTCCTCCAAAAAAAACGGAAGCCAATCTGGTGGTCCCCTGCCATAAACAAACTCTACAACAGAAGGAGGAAACTGATATGGAATAAGGTGAAGTCCCAAGACTGGAAAAACTCCCTTATCAGCCTCAACATAAAGTTGAGATCTCTCATCAAATCTTCTAAAGCTAGCTATGAAAAAAGAATTGCAGCAGATAGTAAAGACAACCACAAGGCCTTCTATAGTTATGTAAAGAATCTCTACGGCAATACCCACATTTGCTCTGAGCTACTGCACAATGGTACCTCCTATACTGAGCCAACAGATATTGCCAGTATACTGGCCAACAGATTCAGTGCCAACTTGGCCCCTCTCCCCCGCTTCAAAGGACCAATCACAATACCAGTAGATTGCCAGGCACCCAGTATTACTGCTGCACAAGGTAAAACAGCACTGTCCAAGGCCAAGAATACAGCTTCTATGAGACCTGACAATATCCCTGGCTGTGTTCTACATGAACTACAGAATGAACTGGCACCTCACCTGTGTGCCCTGTTTAGTCTCAGCCTCACCTTAGGTTTGTCCCTACCAAATGGCACACTGCTACAGTCATCCCTCTGCACAAAGGAGGAGCAACTACAGACCCTGGAAACTACCCCGCCCATTAGCCTGACAAATCTGATATGCAAAGCTATGGAACGCATCATCATGGACCTAATAAACAAGGATATAGGGAATCTCCAAACTCTGGATCCCACACAGTTTGGTTTTGTGCAGGGTAGATCATGCCTACTCAACCTGGTCGTCTTCTTTGAGTCAGTCACCAGAGCTGTGGATGAGGGCAAGGTGGTTCATACAGCTTACCTTGATCTGGCCAAGGCCTTTGATACCATTCCCCATTCAGGAATCATAGAAAAACTTCCTAAGCTAACCCCTATATCACTAGGTGGGTTGCAAACTGGCTCACAGATAGAACCCACAGTGTGAAAATAGCCGATTCCAAGTCAGACTGCTGACCAGTCACTAGTGGAGTACCTCAGGGATTGGTCCTGGGTCCTCTCCTGTTTGGTATCTACTTCTCAGAAGTCCAGGCCAACATGAAGGGACTCTGGCTGACAAAGTTTGCAAATTATTGCAAGTTGGGAGCCATTATTAACTCACCAAGTTATGTTGATATCCTACAGAAAGGTCTCACTGAAACCAACAACTGGTGTCAGAACCATGGCCTTAAGTTCAATGCAAAAAAATGCGTCATCATCCCCTTTGGGAAAAACCCAGTTCCCTTGAATTACCACATTGATGGTAGTCCACTGAACACAGAAAGAGTTATAAGAGATCTGGGAACACAGGTTGACAGCAACCTCTCTTTTGACCACCACATTGCTACTGTGGTCAGAAAGTCCTTCTGTGTGGTACATCTCATTACTAAGAGTTTTGCATCCAGGAAGAAAGAGGTAATTGTCTCCCTCCACTCTTCCCTCATTAGACCAGTCATCGAGTACAATGCCCCATTTGGTATGTACCTCACTAGACACATGCAACAACTGGAGAGACTGCAAAAGTACCTCACAAAGAGGATCCTAGGCCTTAAACACTTGTCCTATATGGACAGACTCAAAAAACTCCATCTATTCTCTGTCTCATATTGCCTACTTAGAGACGATCTCTGCTTGACTTACAAAGCCATATCTGACCCAGCTCTGTTAGAAATGCTACATCTAAAGAAATCCCAATCTCTCCACACCACACACTCCAGAGACCTCAACCTCATTACCACAATCAACAGAATGTGCTGGAGGGACAGGTTCATAACCCAGAGACTGCCCATGCTATGGAATAGACTTCCCATGCATGTCAAACATAGCACCTCACTGGCCCTCTTCAAGAGAAATCTTGATGAGTGGATGGGAAAGAGAAAATTCACCCCGGGGATCACTCCAGTGGCTCTACTCACCAAAGGCACTGGGAACTAAGGTCAGATGGCATGATGCCAGGGTAAACCTATGGGCTAGGCTTGTAAAGGCATCAGGGCCATTAGCCTAATACACACCTATGAACATATGAACCTATTAGTTAACCAGGTTAGAGCACTGATCCACACAGACCTTTTTAATCTCAGCCTGAAAGCATGACCTCTTTAAGTGACTTACTAAGAGTCACAGTAGGCAAATAAAGGCTAGAGGAATCAAACTGCAGACTGCAGGAAACAGATCATTACCAGCTTATAACCCTAACCCACTGCATCAACTGTCAGACTCTGTAGGTTGAATATTACCAGAATATCAGCACCATCGTCACTGATATTCAGCATTTGCTGAAATAATCCATTGCAAATAGTTAACAATCTTATACAGGAAATTGTGTGATGTCTAGAAATCTTCCATTTTTTAGTTAAGTTTATAATTCATTTCTACACATCAAGAGCCTAAGATGTATTTGAAGGCAATAGCATATCCATCTGAAATGTTAAAAAAGATAGAAACAAATTTCAGAAAGGAATGTCTTTATCATTGCACTACATGCATGATTTTAGGATCAGCACTATCCTATCATTTAGGCCTACAAATATCTCCCAACAGGATGTCCCAGAAAATCCAAGGATAAAATTATAATGGCTCTCACAATGTAGGCTGATAAGTTGCCAGACATAATTGAGCTAGTAGTCTTTGTATGGTTACATTACAATGGGCTGAATGTACACCTTCTAGATTAGCAAATTTAAATTTGACATCTGCACAAGCAATAATCTGTTTACATAAAGCATTGTTTATTTTTTTTAGGCATGGTATGCATATGTTTCTATATTATTTATTGAAACCTACAGATAGTTCTACCTTTTTAAAAAGCTGGACATGTTTCACACATAGCAACATAAACCGCATTTGTGGGCATTCAAGTAAAGAAGATTGTTATAATGCTTTGCTATCAGCCCAAGTTCCTTCATGCCTTTCTTCAGATATTGACATTGGTGACACAAACCATACCTCTTCATTCCTGCAAATCTCTCTATTTTTTTTGAAGGTTTCCTAGTAGGTCTTATCAAGGTTTACATCTCTTAAACACATAACAAGGTGAACTACTTACCATTTTTGAAATCATGGGAAAACTTTTTAATATTCTCCAATTATTTCTTACTGCACCTGATATACATTTCATAGCAATAGAATAAAAAAGCTTCATAGACATAACTAGATTCATTTATGTAAGGTTCATTGAAGTATTTTCAGTCTCACTTTCAGTTTTGACTACAGGCTTATGTCTAGCAGTTGTTCCATTTTTTGGCTAAAATTATCTGATTGTCCACCAGGGCTGAAGGGTAGCAACTGATACAGATTTTTTCCCCTTAGATGCCTCATTTCCCTGTGGAAGGTTTCATTATTTTCTGCTTAATCTCACCACTTGCCCTTTCACACCATTGTTTCTCAACCAACTTGAGTATATGCTAAAATAACTTAAATATATATATGTATTGCTAGAAACAGGTATGTTATAAATACCAGTTGTAAGTCTAACTTAAAACTTTGCAAAGATTCAAAATTTATATGTTCCCCTAAATCTGTTTGGATTAGTTACACCAAACTTTCAAACCAAAAAGAACAAGGAGTCCTAGGATTGCCGAATTTTAAACTATACTACGAAATTATAAATTGTAGTAGGATACTTAACATAGCTACATTCAATAAGGATTCCACTATATGGCATCCAGCTTGGGTCATACTCTACAATAACTATGTTAAATCTCTGAACTTCAACCCTTTAGCTCTCCCTTTCTTAAATAAAGAAAATCTGGGCAAAATCAAGATGCATAGCTGCATAAAAACCAGAATAGTGATTCTACAAAAACTATTTCACTCTCTAAAGCTGACCCCTGCCTTTAACAGTTTACAACCACCCCATCTTAATCCTAACTTAAAATTGAATGGGATTATGTTAAATTTAAATCAATTCCCCTTCTGAAGGATAAAAGCATTATCGACCTCTTCCCCTTTAAGCACTACTCCATCTCAGATATAAGAATCAAAATGAATCTCCCAAAAAAGTACACAATTATATTAAGACAAATCTTGGGAGTTATCCCAAATTTTTAAACCATCCTTTGGTAACAGACATTTCCTCCTGCAAAGTACTATGGAACCTACTCCTACTCAAAAAGAAAATGATCTCAAACACCTACAAAATCATTATGTCCTTTAAAACACAAAAGGAGCCCATTTACTCTAACTAGGATTCCTCTATCACCTACAATCAAATATCGAATGCCATCAAGACTGGCGCCAATCTCATACCTTTAAAAAAAACTTAACTATACCCAGCTCATGTTAATGAACAATGCATATCTTACCCCAAATATAATCAACAAAATTTATCCTAACTCTTCTCCTCAGTGCCAATTCTGCCAAAATCAAACAGACGATCTCTTACATATATTCTGGAGCTGTAAATGTTCATATAAATTATGGTGTGCCCTAAGAGTCTAGCTGGAAAAAGTAGACTACGAAAAAGCAACTTTGTCCTGGAAATTTACCCTTTTACCTATTTCTCCTCCTGGACTATCAAAGGTTCAACTCAGAATATTAATTTCCATATTCATGTTAATAAAGTATTACATCACACTTAATTGGAAAAACAGGCACCTATTATCTTGGGATGGGTTTAAGCTCCTAGCAATTAAACACCTTAAGGCTCATAAGTATCTATTCCACAACCTAAATCAGTAACCTTATCTCAAAGAATATTGAAGGATGTTTTTTGAACATGTTCTGAAATTACTGTAACCTTACCATGACACACTTTTGTATTTTTGGGCATTGTATAAATGTACATAGTTTGACATGTATATAGTTCATGTAGATTTGTTGGTTGTCAGTTGCTTTTTTTGTACTACTATAAACAACTGTTTAACAGCAGAGAATCTCCATTGCTTTTTTTACAGCTGTCTCTCCATGTTAAACTCATTTAACATAGCATGACAGCTTTAAAAAAAGTAACAGAGAAAGGAAGATCTCCGTTACTTTTTTTAAAGCTGTCCCGCTATGTTAAACTCCTTTAACATAGTGAGACAGTTTCTAAAAAGCAACGGAGATCCTGCGTTCTCCGTTCCTGTAAAAAAAAACATACTAATGGAAAAAGTCCGGGCGACCGGACCTTTTCCATTAGTATAAGTCTTTGATTTACAACGTGCACACTGACCAATCAGCGTGCACGTTTTGGAATATTAATGGGGGGTCGTTGTATAATACTGTTTTTTTCTATCTTGCAGTCTTCCATTAAAAGGAACCAAAAAGACACAATGTTCCGTGCTGTAGCCAAAGTTCACCAGTCCAAAAAGAAAAGACAAGTTGCAGAAAAAAGACTGGCAAAACACCGCTACGTAAAATAACAAAGTTTTAATAAAGATAAATCCAACAGTGTGAGCACTTTCGGGTTCAGCAACCCTTCATCAGACAATTTAAAACACTCCATTGCTTTCTTTTTAAAAACAGTTACAACCAATAAAATCTCAATAAAAAACCCACCTTTTTTGTAGAGCAGGCTTTAAAGGTATATTCTCATTTAAACCCGGAAACCTATGTGTAGTGAGTGTAACAATCCATTTGGATTCTAAAGTCTCTGTGATTAGATTAATATCACCTCCTCTCATGCCTAACCTTGCATTGGTAATCACCTTAAACAAAAAAAGTATGTGTGGGATACTTCTCCACATGTCTATACAATGCATTCTGCTCTACCTTGTTTCTAATACAAGACAGCTGAACCCGAAAGCGCTCACACTGTTGGATTTATCTTTATTAAAACTTTGTTATTTTATGTAGCGGTGTTTTGCCAGTCTTTTTTCTGCAACTACCATTAAAAGGAAGACTGGTTCAGTGGTACTAAATTGGTAATTAAAAATGAAATTAATTACTAGCTACTTAAAAGAAGTTAAAACTCTCTTGTTCTTAGATTGGATATAATTACACAGCTAGCAGATCATAGCACAGGAAGTAGAACAGAGAAATAAATATTTGTGCAAGGATGAGTTAACTGCTAGAAAGTTTTTAATGGTACATCGCTGAGCTCATGGAATAGAATTAAGGCATTTGTTTCAAGAGCCATCTTGTTGCACAAGTTCATGAGGGTCTATTGTTCAGCTATTTCTGTTTTCCTCTCCAGATAGTAAGCAATAAGTTAATTCTGATGCAAGAAATAGGTGATTTAGCCGAGCACACCAAGAGCAGTTCTTCTAAGTTTTATTTATTTATTTTGTACTGGAAGCCCAGTGCTACCCTAAGTATGAGAGGCAGCTCATTCATTCATGAACAAAAATAAGAAACTATGGTGTATAAATTAAAAATCTGTAGAACTCTAGTTTGTTTTTATGTTTTATTTTAGCAGCCCGAGTCTATAATTTGCAAACACTCGTTCTGAGGGAAGACGTGGGAGTTTAATTCTTGCAGAATTATTTTCCTCAGAGATACACAGCATGTAAGTGCCAGCTGAAGGAATTGTACCTGTATTTTAAGATGAAAACAATAAATAAAATGAGGAAGAAATGAAGACAATATAAAAACTGCAATAAGAGAATATGCACACAGTGGGAAGGCATAGCTTCTGCAAAGTTCCTACAAAGATTTCTTTTGAATCCTTGACTTAGAGGTAAACTACATGAGGAGGACAGCATGGAGTTTACATAGAGGCCATGGAGTGGTACATGTCATAAAGTTCAAAGTTAGCTAGAAAGGAGCTCCGATCAAAAGGAAGATGCCAGATGAGGGGCATTAGTTGAATGAGGCCACCAGATCTGAGGTGATTGGTGATTGGTGATGGGTCGAGGGGTTTATTTTCAGAAAAAGAAAGAGATTGAGGGCACATAAAGCAGAAAGTTGATCTTCTTGAAGAAGAATATACTGCAGGTTCAGTTCACATAGTTGCAAGCCCATAAAAGAGATGAAAAAACAATGGTGTATTTTAGAAGAGGCAATAGTCTGTTTGCTAGTAAACAATAATAAATAACCAGAAAAGCTATAACACCAAGATGAGAACTAACTACGGGGGCAGGGATACCATAAGGGAGACAAAATCCATATAAGAACTTAAGCAATACACCAGTGGGAGGGGCAATGAAAAAAGCTCAGAATTATGTCACATAATGACCACACTGTCTTAAGAGCCAGACAAGCTACACTAAACACATACAAATTATGCTGTTGCTGTAATGACAGTTGATGATAAGCTCTACAGCTGTCTAAAATCGTACATGTACTCATTCATAGCTTAAAAAGTTATCTTTTGCTTTCACCTCAGTGGAAAAGATATTTGAATTTATTGTAATGGTTTTCCATTCCAGACTCAGCCTGTACGATTAGGTACCATCAAGCTTCATCCTGTAGACCTAATTTAATTCCATCTGCCTCTACTTTGCAAACTGTGTAGCTTTCAAAAAGTTATTTAAAAAGAATGTTGAGGGGGAATTCGCACATGAAAAAGGGCAGTTTTGTTTAGTGGATTTAGCCTGGTTAACAAATAAATACATTAAAAAATAAACAAGTAAAATTTCATTGACAAATGAAACAAAAATAATTTCCAGTATGTGTCAGAAAAATTAGCATATAACAATATGATGAAAAAATACTAAACTGCACGCTGATTCTTTTCAATAAAAATGAAGCATCTGGTGCTAACAGGCTTTTTTTTAATCTGTGTTATGTCTGTATCACAGAACATTTTGAATCTCTGGAATGTCTGCATCACATAACATTTTGAATCTATGGAATGTCTGCATCACATAACATTTGGAATCTATGGAATGTCTGCATCACATAACATTTTGAATCTATGGAATGTCTGCATCACATAACATTTTGAATCTGTGGCATGTCTGCATCACATAACATTTTGAATCTCTGGAATGTCTGCATCACATAACATTTTGAATCTATGGAATGTCTGCATCACATAACATTTTGAATCTATGGAATGTCTGCATCACATAACATTTTGAATCTGTGGCATGTCTGCATCACATAACATTTTGAATCTCTGGAATGTCTGCATCACATAACATTTTGAATCTCTGGAATGTCTGCATCACATAACATTTTGAATCTATGGAATGTCTGCATCACATAACATTTTGAATCTATGGAATGTCTGCATCACATAACATTTTGAATCTATGGAATGTCTGCATCACATAACATTTTGAATCTGTGGCATCTCTGCATCACATAACATTTTGAATCTGTGGCATGTCTGCACCACATAACATTTTGAATCTATGGAATGTCTGCATCACATAACATTTTGAATCTATGGAATGTCTGCATCACATAACATTTTGAATCTATGGAATGTCTGCATCACATAACATTTTGAATCTATGGAATGTCTGCATCACATAACATTTTGAATCTGTGGCATGTCTGCACCACATAACATTTTGAATCTGTGGCATGTCTGCACCACATAACATTTTGAATCTATGGAATGTCTGCATCACATAACATTTTGAATCTGTGGCATGTCTGCATCACATAACATTTTGAATCTGTGTCATGTCTGCACCACATAACATTTTGAATCTGTGGCATGTCTGCTTGATATAACATTTTCAGCTTATTGTTGTTCATGGCTTTGTATCATTTTACCACTGACTCCCTTGCTTGCTGAGTGCTTTAAAGCATGCAGTAAACTCCCATTCACTCGCATCTGCCTTTGGAAGCTGAAGTGGACAGGGCAAAAGGATACAATTACTGAAAAAAATAATACAGCATAGCACCTGTGAGTAAGACACCTATTGCTGAAATATTCAGAGCATTTGTTGACTGATTGCCCAGTATTTGCAGCGCATACTTTGGAATGTACAGTGTTAATAGTCTCTTTTACATGGAGGGGGTGTCTCTTGGGATACATCTGGCTCTGTTCCAGGGCTTTAGTTGAAATGAGACAGCTGTGACCATTTGGGTATGCCACATGCTCTTAACATTTTAGTGGGAAGAGAGAATAGTGAATTGCATAGAAACATAATGCTGCAATAGCGAAGACTGAAAAAAATGAGCATACTTACCAAGTCAGATAATGAGGGCATGAAGGATTGTACTGTGGCCTGATTACTGCTAGATAATGCCATTTAAGAAGCAGCATCCTTCAGAAGCAGAGGTAAACAATATGACTCATTGTGAAATATCAACTCATCATAGTTACATTTGCATAAATTTTTTTTTTAATATAACCCACTTGTAATAAAGGCTGCTTTTTTAAGTTCATGCAAAACCTCAAAAGACAAAAACAATGTAATATTAGTACTATTTTTGTTTTATTTGAAATATATAAGCAAAATAAATCTGTTGTCAAAACATTCTGTAGTTCACATTCAGTAATTCAGAAACCAAAGCTAAAATGTGATATGCCTTTAAATACAACTACAATGCTGTATTCTCAAAGTGAGTGTATTTATTCTGAAATAGAAGTAAGGCTTTCTTGTCAGTGGTTGAAAAAAAAATCAGCTATTTCAGGAGCAGTAAATAAAAGGGTGAAGAGATGAGTGCTTTGTATGCATGTGTGTGTGTGTGTGTGTGTGTGTGTGTGTGTGTGTGTGTGTGTGTGTGTGTGTGTGTGTGTGTGTATATTTGAAAGAGACAGAAAGACAGAACGAGAGAGGTACAGAAAAAGAGAGAGAGAAAAGGAGACAGCACGTGTGTGTGTGCGTCTCTGTGCGTGGGTGTGGGTTTGACAGGAAGAAAGGTGTGTAAGTGTATGCATAGGGGTGGGCTAGCTCTCAGCATGCAGCATCCCCTTTAATCTGCATATTCATAGGGTACCCCATAGAGCCTGTCAAATGAAAAAAAAAGCTTCACAACCCTGATATTCAAGAGAGTGAGACAGCACCCAGGCATTCGTTCTGTGACAACGGCATTAGATGGCGCTTGCCTGAACATCAGCTGGCTGTTACATTTGATCACAAGCTGCAATTAACCAGACAGCTCAAGGAGAAACAGCCAGGAAGAGCAAAGCATCAGATCTTCCTGATTTAGCACAGACCAGTAAGAAAAAGGGAAACAAGGTTCTGATTTTTTTGAAGGATTAATATTCTGAAACCAGTCTGTTGTATCTAACAACAAATAAGTAGAGACCTTGGATATTACTGGGTGCATTTAATTTATCTTGTATTTCTTGCTGTTTGGAATTCAGACTTACTGCCTTGTTTCTGCAAGGTCTTCCAGCTACATCCCACCCAGGCCAAATGATGAACTTTCTGCGCCGTAGGCTCTCTGACAGCAATTTCATTGCCAACCTGCCAAATGGATACATGACAGACCTTCAGAGGCCAGAACCTCAACAACCCCCTCCTCCACCACCGCCTCAGCCTTCCTCAGTATCCCCAGCCCCTGAAAGAAAGCAGTCTACTCAGGCTTCCGGAAGCGGCTTCTTCAGTTCCATCTCCAATGCTGTGAAGCAAACTGCTGCTTCTGCTGGATTAGTAGATCAAACATCATCTACAGCAACTAAAAAGTTCAAACTGCTCCTTGTCATTGATGATCCACACACAGAATGGTAAGAGACTCTCTTCCTTTAGAGCACAGAGACATTAATCTTTATTTGCATTGCAAACACAATGGTGAATGCACATGTTCACAGAAATATAAGCCTAGTGTGTGAAGAAAGCAACATGGCTTCTGTATCAGTTTTAGTTCTGGTGATTTATCATGGCAGCTTTGGAGACTTTTTTAAGTCATTCCAGATTTTGTGGGTCCCCCTGACAAAGCATTTGGCATAACTGAGTATATATTTCTAATAGCCTGCCTACTTCTTTTTCCAACTAACAGTTGTCAGACTCTGCCTCGATTTTCATTCAACTCTCTCTATTTATATGTGCATATGCACCTACATACATAGATAAACACACTCACACATATACACACACACACACACACACACACACACACACACACACACACACACACACACACACGCACACACACATACAAATCGTGTGTGTGTGTGTGTGTGTGTGTGTGTGTGTGTGTGTGTGTGTGTGTGTGTGTGTGTGTGTGTGTTTACCTATGTACCTGTCTACTTCTCTGTCTGTCTAGCTATCTGGCTATCTTAACAGTATGTGTGGGTGTTTGTTAGAAATTGGACATATACTAACGTAGAAAACACTTCATCATGAGCGTCATTAACATTTTTAATTATAATGATACAAAAACAGATCTGAAAAGCAATATATTTATGGCAAATAAGAACTCAGTGGCACAGAACAATATCAGCATTTGCTCTTGAACAGAGATCATGATATTAAGTGTAGAAAAATAAAGTAAATAATTCTTCAGCTATATATTTCAAAACACTACAGCCAGTTTATGGCAGACTTAACCAATAAATGTCAGAATAAATGGAATCCCAGAAGTGTCAATTATGCATTGCTTATAATTTAGCTATTCATCTAGCTGTCTTTACTCGTATATCTTTCTGTCTTTCTCATGCATACACTCATTCATTGCAAAAAGGTATGGGCTAGCACTGTCCTTTTCATACTGAGCAATAAAATGCAAAAGCAGATGTCAGACAACATAAGAATGACATTATAAATGTGTATATTAAGTAATGAAGACTGCATGCTTTATTTTCAGTTAATACTACTCTTCCCAGAGAAATCACACTGCATATATTGCAGAAGAGAAACCACACCCCTACACTACTGTTTTGTTACAGTGTTACTGCAGGAAGTAGATCCACTTCAGGGTCTGTCTTAGTCTTTTGGTCTGCTGAGAATGGACAATACAATATAATTTCTTTGATATAATTTGTGTATGCAGACCCCCAACCAGTCACACACACACACACAGTTTTTAATACATATATCACTGATTTGGAAGACTACAGTACACAACAGATCTAAGACAGAAAGAAATGCTTAACCTATTTCAGCTTGCATTTTACAGGAAAATGTGCTTCTCACATGAACTACTTACATGCTATTGATGATGTACGATATATTGCATCACACTATCATGCCAGCCAAATAAATTATTTGATTTCGGAATCTTTGCAAGGAATTTGAGGTTTATAAAGCATGCATTACATTGTAAAGAATAAATGGCACACTGAATTTATCATAAAATCAGGAACGCATACCATAATAATAAAAGCACAGATTCATGATATGTTTGCAAAACAAGCAAAATAGTATAATTGCACAATATTATTCTTTACATTAAGACAATGTTTGTAACCAGGCTGTAATATTAATTTATATACCTAAGTTGTAGTGTTTCGAAATTTATATCTGAAGAATTATTTACTTTATTTTTCTACATGTATTAGTGTGCATGTCTCTTTTAGAAATAAAAAAAAAAAAAGTTCTAATTATTCCAGTCAGGAATCTTGCAATGCAAAATGAGGATTAGACTTAGTACATAAATGTAATATCCTGGAGATGAGTGCTTAGGTATGACAACCTCCTTTTCCATTCACAATACGTAATCAGCTTATGATTGTGGCTGAATCACTTAGTGGTTGATTTGCTACTCTGAACTATCCATGTATGTTGTATTTATTCTTGTCCTGGTGGGATGTGCTATGATTAAAGAAGACTGGGCACAGATTAGTTCACTTACTTTGTCAACAGATAGATCATTAAAACATTTAAAAAGATCATCCTCTGCTTAATAAGTAGAGATTAAAAATCCATCCATAACCTCCTTTGTACATGGGATCAGGGTGCCACTTCAACACTGACAATCATTTAGAGCCAAGGTTAACAATGCCAGGTGGCTAACCCTGCCACAGCAATTCTTCCACACCACACACTAGCACCTATAGCTAATGCAGAATGCCCAAGCCATCAACTGCATGTCTTGTGAATGGAGAAGGAAACTGGTGCAAACCCACACAGAATGCACCCCAGCCAAGAATTGAACCAAGGAACCTATTGCTGTAAGGTGATAACACTATCCCCTGTGCCACCGTGCCACCCCAGTTGAGAGTAATAAAATCAAGATGTGGGAGATAGTCTGTTTAGAAAACTGCAGACGTAGCTATAACTGAAATTATTGACATGCAATAGTATTGACTGAAGGATACACAAAATAAATGCAATGTGTTAATCAAACAGAAGGCTGGCAGTGCAGAGGATTAAGACTCTGAGGTGTTAACAAGATGTTTTCTGTAGGCAAGTGTATAGAGTTTGATTCCTTCCCCCTCCATTTGCTTTCTGCATGTGGCTGAAAAGTCACTTAATCGTGGAAGGTTTGTAGGTCACACTTTGATTCCTTCTACCTCTAGCTACTTACTGTCAAGAGTCTGGGGAAATTATTTAACTAAACAGTGCTTGTAGGTTACCCCTGAAAAAGGTCACTTCTGTTAATAAGTGAGGTAAAACAATTAGAACTGCTGGGAAAATGGACAGGATGGAATTTAAAGCCTTATACTGACTCAAACCAACCATACATCAAAGTTCTACTGTTTTAAGGGTGATCCCTTAAGAGGGCAGAACTTTGATGTATGGTTGGTTCGAGTCAGTCTAAGGTTTTAAATTCCACCCTGTTCAGTGGTAGTAAACTGAGCAGGGTAAAGCAGACTTCCGTATCCCCACCAAGAGCCTCCAGTTCATTTTGTTAGATCACAAGTCATTTCTAGACATGCTGAGAGATGTAATTTCCTTCAGTATCTCCTGGACTACTGTGAGACATCATTGCAGCAGATTATGCTCAACATACTTTCAGTGAGAGGTGCCCAGAAGGCATCCATGCTTAAATGTTCAAACCACCTCATCTCACACGTCTTGACTCAGAAAACAGAAGGTGTCCTCCAGCATTATAATGGAATGCTAGGCTTATGCCTTGGTCACAAAGCCGGAGCCCTGTCATGTTGTGAAGGAACTTTTTTTTTGAGGTGCAGGTTCCCATGATATCATCTGTTCAGTCAGTACACAAAGCTCATGTGATATCCTTTCAGTCAGTACACAAAGTTCATGTGATATCATCCTTTCAGTCAGTACACAAAGCTCATGTGATATCATCCTTTCAGTCAGAACACAAGGCTCATGTGATATCATCCGTTCAGTGAGTACACAAAGCTCGTGCCTTTAAAAGATGATAATAATGGTAAAGAATGACTGATACATAGACCTTTGTCCTTTGACATGGTTTTCAATTCACTACCACAGTCCCATATAACACCTGCAATACTGCTATCACTGCACCAGTCATTTCCTTGGAATCCTGACTATCTGTCCCTTCACTAATGAACAGTACCTTACAATACTGAAAGTTCTTCACTAGAGATAGCTGCCCCTCCTCGTCTGCAGTAATTCTCTCCTTTAAGGGAGGGATGACTTTAATTAAGCTCTTGTAATTAGCTGTGGGAATAAGAAAAATAAGTAAAATGACAAGCAAAATTTTGCACTTCATGAAATAATAATAATTAGAAACTAATACTTGGGTTTGCCTATTAGCCAGCCTTCTTGCACTGTTTTCAGTTCACTAATTATGAAAAAATAATAGGTAGTTAGCTGCAATGATCTGCCTTTTAAAGTAAAAGCCATATGAAACAAAAACATGGCAACACTGCATTTGATAATAAAGGGCATCCGTTGCCCATCCAAAGTAGTTGTATTTTACTATGCAGCATCATAACCATCATGCCATGCTGTAATAACATGCACAGCTCTATGCTATCAGCAGTCTTTTCCCACCATACTCCCCCTCATGTACTCCTGCACATAATTCCATGAGGGCAACCTCCTACTCACTACAGTTTCTGTAGTGCCAAAGAGAGGCAGTCATTTGTGCATTTTGTTTCTCATTACTACAAAATTGAGGTCAAGCAGATCTGTACACATGTGATGGAAAGCACAGCAGGAGATCAACAGCATCACATTTTCTTAGGTACAACTTAAATGAAATCTAACATTAGAGTGGACCTGTTGTACTAAATTGCCTTTTTCTCTGCTCTAGTATGCTGGTGGTTACATAGTTTTCATCCCCAGTGGATCCCGCAGAGATACAGGTAAAATAATAACCTTATCTTGCAGTTTTTTTTTTCTTACATATCTAGCCAGGGCATGAGTAATGTCAAACTGCTTTATCTGTCAACTCAAACAACAATTATTTCAGCCTTATTCTTAGGTGCAGCGTATTTTATTTTAAAACATGCTGTCATTTGGATCTGTGGTTATGCCCTAGAAATCATAATAATATGTGTTGATATCCATTGCTATAAGCATAATGGAGCAAAGTCACAAATCCTGTGCTAATCTTAGTATGTGGTCTTGTTTTAGAAGTTAGTGTCAGTTATTCATCTCATTAAATTGCGACACCTTTGATGAGGACTGGTAAATGACAAAATCCTTAAAGTGAAGAAGAGCTCTGGATGGGTATGGAAGCATGCACTAAAGTTTTATCTCAGCTGGAGAATTATTTCTTCTTACTAGTTGTCGATCTTCACTCTACCTCTCCTAGTTACAGGATCTGTACTGTTCTGCTGTCTGCCTTGTATCTTCCTCACATTGTTTCACTGGCATTAAGGTTCATCACTTTAACATTACATTATGGAAACATCACCTAAACTTCTCCACATAAAAACTATTTAAAGTCCTGTGATGTCTTTAGCATTCCTTCTTGTGGCTTCCTGTTTTGTCTGGTAAGGAGCGATGGTATTGATTAATCAAGTGGCAAATTTCTTCCTTGTTGAAAGAATCATACTTCTTTCAATTTCAGTAAGTGGCTATTTTTTTAGCGTTTCAAAAAAGCATACAAACTTCTAGAAGATTCGACCATTTGCTGGCTATTGAAGGCTATTTATTTTTAATAACCCAAACAGAATTGAAACATTATTAAATGAAACAAAACATATTAAGAAAGACAACATAAATTTAATATGCAAAATAAAAACATTGTTCCATTTCTTAAAAGATGGAGTAATGATTTTACCCTTATTTCTGCTGCATTTTGATAAAAGTGATGGCTTTCCTCATGACTGTAAGGGCTAACTTAATAAATATGAATCTAGGTTTAGAATGTATAAGGCATGTTCACTGAAGTAAACTGACCATGGAATCTGGAGCTGATGTATTTCTGAAGTACTTCTTCTATATACAGTTGATGAAACATTATTTTCATGAGACTTCTCCTACATTTGTTGAATTTTGCAGAAGTTATTATTTTGAATATAAAGTAAGACTCTTACTGAGTAATATGTCTGGCTTGGAAGATTAGTAATAGAACTACAGATACTAGCAGCAAATGGTAGAATCTTCTAGAAGTTTGTATTCTGAGTACAAAATTAAATGCTTATTGCAGTACTATGTCCATGACTTGAAAAATGTTGGCCTTTTATAGAGAATGACAGCATATACAGACCATTTCAAGTAACCTCCCTGCAGCTTTTCCTCACATGAAGTGCAATTGCATTAATGTAATCTAATCATTAATCTTCAGTCAATTTTCAAACCATTCTCACTGTTTGTTATGATTCCTTTAAATACTGCATAGATTTGTATGCTCTGCCCATGTGATCACTATAATAGCATTTCTAGAGTTGCAATAAGAATTAATTACTGGCCAATGAAAATGCTTACTTGACTCTATGTCTTCCATTATTTTGCTGTGCCCCTTATATACAGGTTAAACAAGCAAATAAGACTTCTTGTGAAGTCCTCCAAAGCTAAATACTAATCCAAATTACTTCCTCATCTAAGAACAACCATAAGGCATTGCATCCATAACCTAAAAGAAAGGGCTAGGTTTGTACTGAACTGGTAGTTAATGACACCACAGATATCGAGCCTGTGGACATTGCTAACCTCTTAGCTGACCGATTCTGTGAAAACTTCACTCCCCTGTCCCCATCACACTTACCCAAGACATCTCTACCATGTGTGCTCTACTGTGTATATCAAAAAAGCATGTCGTAAATGCCATCTCTAAGGTCAAAAACACAGCATCTATGGGACCTGATAGCATCCCAGGCTGCATCCTACATAGGCTCAAACAGGAATTAGCAAGGCCATCAGGTACTCTTTTCAATCATAGTCTAAACACTGGCTTCATCCCAGCTGAATGGAAAAAGGCCACCATTATCCCCTTGCACAAATGTGTTGCTTCCACTGACCCTGCGAACTATAGACCTATTAGCCTGACTAGCCTTATCTGCAAGGCCATGGAGAGAACCATCAGGGACCTTATCAACAAAGATATTGGTAACCTCCAAACACCTGACTCTACTCAATTTGGATTTGTCAGAGGGAGATCACGCCTGTTAAACCTGGTGGACTTCTTTGAGACAGTCACCAAAGTCCTTGATAGGGGGAAATCTGTGCATACAGCCTACCTATACATAGCCAAGGCTTTTGACACTATCACACACTCAGGCATAATTGACAAACTCACCCAGCTAGGTATCAACCCGTACATCATTAGATGGGTTGCTAACTGGCTCACTGATAGAACCCATATAGTCAAAATAGGGGAATCTACCTCCAACACCAGACCTGTAATGAGTGGTGTTCCACAAAGATCAGTCCTGGGACCTCTACTGTTTGGAATATATTTCTCAGAAGAGCAAGCTAAAATTAAAGGTCTGTGGCTGACAAAGTTTGCTGATGACTGCAAACTGGGAGTGGTCATAGAATCTCCAAATGATGTCACTACAAGAGGGTCTTACACAAACAAATGACTGGTGTCAAAGTCATGGCCTTAAACTCAATGCAAAAAATGTATTATCATCCCTTTCAGTAAGACTGATGTTCCTGCTAACTACCACATCAATAACAACACCCTAAATATGCACTCAGTGGTGAGAGACCTGGGCACACAGGTTGACAGCAACCTTACCTTTGATCACCATGTCTCCACAGCAGTGAGAAGGGCATTCTATGTTGCTCATCTCATATGTAAGGGCACTGCCTCCAGAAAAAAAGTTATAACCTCCCTGTACTCTTCCCTCATCAGGCCAATAACTGAGTACAATGCCCCTTTTGGTATGTACCTTTCCAAGCACCTGCAGCAATTGGAGAGACCACAAAGATTCCTCACAAGAAAAATTTTAGGTCTTCATCATCTGTCCTAGGAGGATCATCTGAAATCACAGTCACTTTATTCTGTTTCATACAGACTACTCAGAGGCAATCACTGTCTTGCATATAAGGCAATCTCTGACCCTGCTTTACTGGAAATTCTGGAGATCCGTAAATCAAATGGTACACGGGTTACTTGCTCTAATTGCCTTAACCAAGGATGTCACATCAATAGAACCTGCTGGAGGGACAGATTTGTCCCCCAGATGTTACCCCACCTTTGGAACAGATTCCCGCTTCATGTCAAGTAGAGCACCTCATTGGCCTTCTTCAAACGCAGTCTGGACGATTAGATGGGTAACCGTAAATTCACCCCAGGGGTTCCACCTATGTCCCTCTTGGATAGGGGTGACAAGTGCTGATCATGGAAATAAGGGTAAAATGTGGTTAGGCTTGTAAGAGCCGTAGGTTCATTAGCTTAGTAACCTCCTATGATCCTATGATCCTATGTTCACAAAGTCTTTTTAAGTAATACTTGTTATGTTGATATGTATAGTATAAAATTTACATTGGCAAGGATGATAACATTGTTTGCCTTCTTGGATATATACAAAAAAGAGAGAGAGAAAGAGAGAGATGGTTGTATTCTCTATGACTGAAAATACTTAATGTCTAATGCAAAATACTGGCAATAAGAAGTTTGAATGTACAGAATATCAAACACCCAAAATGTTGACCTATAAAAGACTGAGAAAGGAAAACTTATTTCATCTCCTGATCTTCACATTAGCCTCCCCCACCAATACCACCAATACCACCACTACCATAACACTAGCCTCAAATCTGTCTGAATAGTGGCAGTGTTACAGAAAGTTTTTTCAAGGTATAGTATAGGGCTGTAGGGTTAGGGTTGGGGGAAGGGGCAGCATTAGGAGTCAGGTTAGTACCCATTACTAAAATACTAAATTTTTAGATAGAGAGATAAATGATACAGATATATATCCATACTCCTGATGGTATATACACTACAGCTCCAGAAGAATAATTACAAACTATAAAGTAAGCAGTTATTAACCTACCCTATATCTCTTCATCTGCACTAGCCAGTATGGAATCTCAGTCAGCTGTTTCCCCTTCTGTTGCAATTCTGATAGCACTAGGCATTTTGAGGCAGTATAGCAACTACCTCAAGATTGACAAAAACTCTTGATTCAATATTTGAGAAGTGTAAGTATTAACTTCGAGGCCTTCTATGCCTTCTCACCTCAAAACCCATTTAGGAAGGAAAGAAACATATATACACAGCACACAGCACCACTACTAAGCTAATTTATGCTTAGGCTGCTGAGAGAACACTGCCCAAGTCTCCCAAGCTAAAGACTAAGGAACCTCAGACATTAGTTCACACATTAATATGCCCACCTTCATCTTTCACACCCACACTTAGCATACATACCTTTAACAGTCACAAGGGTGCATCCTCCAAGCCCTTATGGCCCTCTGAGAATGTATCACAGCATGGTAATGTTTTAGTAATGGGTGACTCTATTCTAATGCATATGAATGCCAAGCTTGCCAGGCTGAATAAAAATGGGGTGATAGCTGTCTCTCTAGAACAGGTATTTGGGATGTAAAAAAGGAAACTCTCTATCCCGATAAATAAGATTATGACCTGATAGTGGGCCATGTGAGGGTGCATGACCATATATGCTGTACCCAGAGGGACATGCAAAAGAATGTGATTGAGCTTTCTATGAATGTGTCTGAGGCAGGAAAGACACTAGTCTTGAGTGGTAGTTTGCCATCTCTCAGAGTGATGCTGAGATTAAAAGACAGGATTGTTGGCTTTAATAATTGGCTATGTAGCTGGTGTCATTCAAGGGGATCCCAATATGTGTTAGCTTGGGATGAGATGGCTGACAAGCCTTCCTGCTTTGCCAGGGAAGGCCTGCACCTCTCCTACCAAGGCTTTAGCTTCTTCTTTCGGCTTTTCCCAGTTAGGGGTCGCAGCGGATCACCTGTCTGCTCATGATTGGCAGTGGAGTGTTACTATATCGAGCTGCCAGCCAAGCACCCAACCTTCCACATAAGGCACTCACATGCACACACTCACACCTAGGACCAATTTAGAGTGTCCAATTCATCTACAGCATGTCTTTGGGATGTTGGTGGAAACTGGAGCACCCGGAGGAAACCCACATGACCACATGGAGGACATGCAGACTCCGGACAGAAGGCACCCCAGCTGAGTATTTAACTGGAGAACCTCTTGCTGTGAGGTGACAATGCTAACCACTGTGCCACCGCATCCACCCATTCCTAGGCTTTAGCATTCTGGCTAAATCCTTTGGTGCCCCTAATGCCTTTTTCACAGAGTTCATCTGATGGATATTCCAACATAGTAATGGAGCATATTATTTTGACACTAGTCAATGCCAGGGGTATTAACAAAAATGTCTTACCTTGAGGCTCTCCTCCAATTTAAATAGATTCATATATGACTTCACAGCAATAAAAGCACTCCCTCTGTTAATGGGTATAATGCCTATCCCATCTTCAGACCCAGTTGCAATTGTGGGGGGATATCAGTATTTGAAAAGGATACCACATCATAACACATTCCTTGGACATCATATTTGAACTCCTAGAAGTGCAAATCACCATAAACAGGACTAATTACCACATCATGGCTACTATAGAACACCCTTTATGTCCCCTTCTGAGCATGATAGTTATCTTAACACATTATCTGAAATTCCTGTTAAACCCAAAACATTTCTTCTGGGGTACTTCAACTATCCTTCATTACACTGGATGACCTACACTGCCAATGGTCAGCATGCCCAGTGCTTCCATTACATTATCATTGCTAACTGTCTTTTCACAAGTATTTAACCACTTTACTGGGGTCCTTGATCCAGTCCTCACAGATATGGTTATTTCTTGCACATCTCCATATGTATCATCATGCCTTACTGAATCAGATCATACTTTACTGGCATTTTCCTTTAAAACTGGTATTACTTCTGCTGTAAGTGACTTCTCAAAAGGAAACCTTTTTCAGTTAATTGATGACCGAAATAAATTATGCCGTAAACCTCCTGTGATGGATTCCATTGCTAAAGCTGCTACCTAGGGACATTAAGGTAACTAACAAAGAGAAACATTCGGAAGCTAAAAGCTGAGTATGAGCTTGAAATACCCCCCCCATATAACTACAAATCTTTCCTTAGCTTTGCCAAGAAGTTGAAAAGTAACACCCAGCAATGTTCAGACCTAGTTCATAATAATAATAATGCAATCTCTGACCCAAAAGAAATAGCTAATGTTGTAGATAAGAAATTTAGTATAACTTTTACCCCACCCACAGTTATAACTATTCCACAGGTTCCACAATCTCAGCCACCCCTTTTAATTACTATGAGCAAGTTCTCTCAGCCCTTTCAAAAACTAAGAATACTTCATCAATGGATCCTGACATATAGCAGGTTGTATGATTATCGGTGCCAAGTATGGCCTTTCTGACTTCATATTTAACCTCTTTAATCCAAGCCAGTCCATTGGTTACATTCTTCATAGTTTAATAGTTTCATAGTTTAGTACTAGGCTATCTGCCCTGGGGCATTTGTAAGCCTAGCCATAGTGATGTGGCTTTTGCCACCCCATGAAATGGTACAAAAATGTACAGAATAAATTTAGAATACTGTGGCTCTGTCTAGTAGTGACACAGTGAAGGTCCCCTTATATAATAGAATTAGTTTACTGTGCCCCTGTCTAGCAGTGACACAGATGTGTGCCCTAGGGTAAACTTACGATCTCCCATCCACTCATCAAGATTTCTCTTGAAGAGAGTCAGTGAGGGGCTCTGCCTAATATGAACTGGGATCTTGTTCCAAAGCATGGGAAGCCTCTGGGTTATGAATCTACCCCTCCAGCATGTCCTATTCATACTTGTGCCGAGGTTTAAGTCTTTAGCTCTCGTGGTCCTGATGGATTTGGATTTTTTGAGATGGAGCATGTCCATCAGATCCTGATTGGACATGGACTTGTGCATCAGGCAGAGATCACCTCTGAGCAGGCAGTATGCTACTGAATAGAGCTGAAGTTTCTTTAGTCTGGCAGAATAAGACATATGTTGGAGACCCTTGATCCTCTTGGTGAGGTACTTTTGTGGTCTCTCCAGCTGTTGCAAATGCCGGGTGAGGTACATACCAAATGGGGCATTGTACTCAATCATGGGTCTGATGAGGGAGGAGTATAGGGGTACAATGACATCCTTGGACCTGGATGTGAATCCCTTCATGATGAAGTGTGCAAGGTAGAATGTTTTTCTAACCACTTTGGCAACATGGGTGTCAAATGAGAGGTCACTGTCGACTTGGGTCCCTAGGTCTCTGATTACTTTTTCCGTACTCAGTGGGTTGTTGTCTATGTGATAATTTGTGGGTACTTTGTTTTTCCCAAAGGGGATGACTATACATTTTTTGGCATTTAGTTTAAGGCCGTGACTCCAGCACCAGTTGTCCATTTCTGTGAGGCCTTTTTGTAGGATGTATGTGTCCGCTGGTGTATCGACTATGGCACCTAGTTTGCAGTCATCTGCGAACTTTGTCAGCCAAAACTCTCCCATGTTTGCTTTAACATCTGAGAAATAAATGCCGAACAAGAGGGGTCCCAGGACAGATCCCTGTGGGACACCACTTGTGACTGGCTTTGAGTCTGACATTGCTCCAGTGATTTTAACTTTATGGGTTCTGTCCTTTAGCCAGTTTGCAACCCATCTAGTGACATAAGGGTTTACATTTAAGCTGTTGAGCTTATCTATGATGCCTGAGTGGGGTATTGTGTTGAAGGCCTTAGCCAAGTCCAGGTAGGCTGTATGGACTGCTTTGCCCTCATCAATGGCTCTAGTGACTGTTTCGAAAAAGTCAACCAGGTTCAAAAGGCAGGATCTGCCATTTACAAAGCTGAACTGGGTGGGATCAAGTGTCTGTTTATGAGTTCCATAATGATTCTTTCCATAGCTTTGCAGACCAGGCTGGTTAAGCTTATGGGGTGGTAGTTCCCAGGGTCTGCAGAGGTACCCCCTTTGTGGAGTGGGACCACTGTTGCTGTACGCCAGTATTCAGGTACATATCCTGTAGTAAGGCTAAGGTTAAATAGCATTTTTATGTGCGGGTTTAGCTCCTCTTGGAGTTCACGTAGCACACAACCCGGGATACCGTCAGGTCCCATTGATGCTGTGTTTTTAGCTTTGTTGAAGGCAGTTCTCACTTGGATGATAGGGAGATTACATTCAGCTGGGATAACTATTTCTTCTTTTGGGGGTGAGGGAGAGGAGAAATTTGCACTGAACCTGTCAGCCAGAATGTTGGCAATATTTGTGGCTTCAGTGTATTTTTTGTTGTTGTGAACTAACTCTGAGCATATCTGAGGGTTTCTGCCCAGGTTTCTAACATAGCTGAAGAAGGCTTTGTGGTTATCTTTAGTGTCCTTAGCGATTTTTCTCTCAAAGTTGGCCTTGGATGTTTTTATGAGAGAGCATAGTTTTCTGCTAATGTTGATCAGAGATGTCTTCCCTTTATGGGATTTTGCTCTGACGTGCAGTAGCTTCCTTCTTTTGTTATACAATTTGTTTATGGCTGAGGTCCACCAGACAGGACGCTTGCCTTTGGTGGAGAGGGACTTGGATTTATTTGGGATTGCATGATCCATGCATTCTTGGAGATGTCCATAGAAAGCATTTGTGAAGGATTCAGCATTGTGGGATGTGGTATCCACTGGCCCAGTGGGCTTAAAGGATACCATCTCAGTCTTAAGAAGAGTGAAGTCTGCTTTTGAGAAGATTTTCACTGTGGTCTTTTGTGCTGGGGGTGGAGGTGGAATATGTATATCCAGGGTGATTAGTTTGTGGTCAGATCTCACTAGTGAGGGGTATACCTCCGGTGTGGAGCATTTTGTCCCAATGTTTGTGATGATCAGGTCTAGTATATTATCTCCCCTAGTGGGAGAGGTGACTAGTTGTTCCAGTGCATTTGAATTTATGAATTCCAGGAACCTTTGGGCTAGGGTGGTAGGGCTAGAATAATGTAACCAATCTATGTTTGGGTAGTTGAAGTCTCCCAGTATGATGGTATTTTGTGATACATTCATATCCTCCAATGTCTTCAGGAAGGCTGAGTGGGGTTCCTGAGATTGGGAGGGTGGTCTGTAATATGCTACCAGTTGTATAGCAGTTTTGCCTATGGTTAGTTGCACCTGTATGGTCTCTGATGCTTCATGTGTTACTACTAACCTGGAGGTGTGGGTGTCCTTGATGAATATGGACACTTCCCCTCCCTTTGTGGTTCGGCCCAGGTTTTGGGGCCGAAAAGCATGGTACAAGGTATAGCCTGGTAGTGCTGTGGTGCTCTCAGGAGCCTTGAACCAGGTTTGAGGAGTGCATCGAGTGCCTGCATCTTGAGATTTAGACTTCTGGCGTTGAGCAGAATTACCCTTAGTTTTTTTCCATTTTTGTTTTCTAAGGAGGTGGGTTTGTCTTTTGAGCCTTGCCTAAAAAAGACACTATGGGGGTGGCAAGAGCCTGAGCCAATATCCGGAAGCCCAGTGGTGACAGGTGTAAGCCATCCCTTGCGAAGCAGAGTGGCTTGTCCAACATGTCATCCCAGGCAGACAGACATTGGATCCCCTTAGAATGACACCAGTACTTAAGACAATTGTTAAAGCTGATCATCTTGTCTTTGTATTGTGGCATCATTCTTGGTGAGGGCAAGATGCTGCTCAGGGTCAGGGTCATACCAGCCTGGGCTACATAATCGGAGAGCTCCTCTATGTCTCTTTTCATGTAGTCCAGGGAGGTACGTCTCAGGTCATTCACGCCAGCATGGACAATGATGGAGTCATATTTGTACTTGCTTTGGAGTGACCTGAGTGCGTGTGTTATGTGGCGGATCCTAGCTCCCGATAGGCAGCTCACAGTCACCCTCTCCTTGTTCAGCCTGATAAGCGGGACATCAGTGTGTTTGACTATAGAGTCACCTATCACTAGTGTATCAGGCATGGTGTTTGGCTTAATGGCTGTGATTGGTTGACACACTGATTTATTGAAGTATGTGTTGCATGTGTTTTGTTTTGAGGTGGTGGATTTTTGGATGTCTGCTTTGGGAGCCTCTGTTGTTTTGGTAAGTTTTTTATTAGAGCCTCCGAGTATGTCTTTGTGTTTTTATGTGTTTGGTTTGCAGTTGTGGTAGGTCTATGTGGGACTGGATTTGTTGTGTGTGTGGTTACCATCTCCTCCTGTCTGGTCATGCCAGCCCTGAGTTGAGAGAGTTCAGCCTCCAGTTTGGCTATATAGTTGCATCTATCACATGTATTTGTGTTTGTTGGGAGGAGGAGAGGGTTGTCTGTGTACATGAGACAATTGTAGCATTGTCTCAAGATACCCAGATTAACCAGCTGAACTGGAGAGGATGCCAGTAATCTACCACTTGACATGCTAGAACAGTATAAGAGAGTGCTGCGCCTTTAAGGGAAGTGGATATTCACAGGGGTGGTAGGTGGATGTAGTGCCTTACTTAGTACGAGAGTGCTTACTTAGTAGAGAAGTTTTGAGAACAAGTGCTAGGCTTATAGTATAGCGAGTAGTCGGATTATACTAAGAGTAGAGCTTCCTTAAGGGAAAATTTGAAGAACAGACCTGGCAGAGCCAGAAGAATTTTAACCTTGTTTAACCGGTGCTGCGCTATGCACACAATCGCGCAAAGCCGTGCAAACGCGGATTTTAAACAGGGAACTAGAAAAGAGCTAGAAATGGTCCAAAACAACCAATTACTACAGCTCTTGTGCTGAGGTCACTTCCTACAGGGACAGGTAGGCTGCTCAAGGCTCCCCACTCCCACTGGTGAGCAAAGAAACTTCCTTCTATCCAAGTAAGGTAATGGACAACACAGGAACTACACCACAGCACAGAAAACAGCAATGCCTGTAAACTGGTCTAAACTAGTCGAGGAGAGGCAGGAAAACAAGGATTTTTTTTTGTTTTTTTGATAGAAACACACAGAAAATGCAGAAACAGTGATAAATCAGTTACACAGGCTAGCCCACTTTAGTGGGCAGCCTCAACAGTTAAATTAAACAAGCAAACAAACAAACTTTCGATCAAATTCGACTAAAAAGTAACTTTAAGTGCAGATTTTAAAATAATGCAGCAAACAGCTAAAAAACAGTTTAAGCTTGTTCAGGTTAAGCTACAGAAGCTATTCCAAGTAAAAAAAAAACAGCAAAGATACTTAAATCCAGAAAGTAGTCGCTTTTCTGAGTTCTCTGTAGCTAGGACCACTCTGCAGGACCACGAGGAGCTTGTCTGAGCAGTATAGCCAGAAAAAAACACTCAGAGGTGGATTTTAAACAGGGAACTACAAAAGAGCAAGAAATGGTCCAAAACAACCAATTACTACAGCTCTTGTGCTGAGGTCACTTCCTACAGGGACACGTAGGCTGCTCAAGGTTCCCTACTCCCACTGGTGAGCAAAGAAACTTCCTTCTATCCAAGTAAGGTAATGGACAACACAGGAAATACACCACAGAACAGAATACAGCAATGCCTGTAAACTGGTCTAAACTAGTCGAGGAGAGGTGGGAAAACAAGGATTTTTTTTTGTTCTTTTATTTTTTTGATAGAAACACACAGAAAATGCAGAAACAGTGATAAATCAGTTACACAGGCTATCACACTTTAGTGGGCAGCCTCAACAGTTAAATTAAACAAACAAACAAACAAACTTTTGATCAAATTCGACTAAAAAGTAACTTTAAGTGCAGATTTTAAAATAATGCAGCAAACAGCTAAAAAACAGTTTAAGCTTGTTTAGGTTAAGCTAGAGAAGCTATTCCAAGTAAAAAAAACAGCAAAGATGCTTAAATCCAGAAAGTAGTCACTTTTCTGAGTTCTCTGTAGCTAGGACCACTCTGCAGGACCACGAGGAGCTTGTCTGAGCAGTATCTAAATTAGTACTAAGCTAATGAGCTAACTGCCCTTGCGAGCCATTTTAAGCCTAGCCAATTATCCCCTGTGAGATTCAAACCCTGCACCTTGTGCTTGTAAGGCAAACACCTTAACCATTAGGCCACCCTCGCACCCTATAGAATAGTCCTAGGCTAACTGCCCTTGTGAGCCATTTTAAGCCTAGCGAATTATCCCTTGTGAGACTCAAACCCTGTACCTTGTGTTTGTAAGGCAAACACCTTAACCATTAGGCCACCCTCCCAACCCTTGAAGCCTGAAAAACAGCCATTGTAATGCCATTACACAAGGGTGGTCCAAGCATGGATGCTGGTAATTGTAGAGTCATTAGTCTCACTAGTCTCATATGTAGAACTATAGACTGCATTATCTCAGACCTCATTAATCTGGATATTAAAAATTTCTCTTTGTCTTTTTCAAAGCAATGTTCTGAGTCTTTAACCTCACTAATTTCTTTGAAAAAAGTAACAGAAGCAGTGGATAGTGGTTATATAATGCATCCAGCATATTTAGGCCTGACCAAGGCCTTTGACACTATTCTCCATGCAGGTAATTGTAAATATGAAAATAAATCCTTATACTGTGTGGTGGATACCTAACTGGTTGTCTGACAGAACTTATGTGGTTAGTTTGCAGATTCCCCTTCGGAAAGCAAAACAGTTAACAGCGGAGTATCACAAGGCTCAGTTCTGGGCTTCCTGCTATTTGGCATTTATTTCTCAGACCTTCAGGCCAACACTCATAGCCTATGGCTAACCAAGTTTGCAGACAACTGTAAATTAGGTGCTGTTATTCGAATTTCAGCTTTTTCACAATTTCTCCAACATGAGTTAGATCATGTTAACAACTGGCACAAGGACAGTGATCTCAAATTAAATATCAGTTCATTTTGGTAGATATAAAAGTTTCACTTACCATGAAGGTGATGCACCTCTCCTGTCACATACTGCTGTAGGGGATCTAGACAGTTTTTTTTGATAATGCCTTAACATTTGACCATCATACTGCTACAGTAGCACAGAAAGCCTTTTTTCTGTCTCATCTCATTTCCAAAGGCGTCTCTACTAGCTTCTTAAAAGCCTTAATCCCCCTTTACTCCTACCTATTACAAAAATAAAGAAAAAAATCAAAGCAAAGTTACAAAGAATAAATGCTCACAAAACAGTGGTAAGCACTTTCAGGGATCTACCCCTTCATCAGACAACAGTTAAAAATTCCATAATTCATTAAATACTGGAGGTTAGTCACATGATGTTTCAAAATTTCAGTTGAATCAAATGGTGTCACTTAAACCTTTTTTAAAAGCTCTAGCCTTGAAACATTGATTCTCTTGAATTTTTAGATTTTTAATATGTTACAATACATTTTCTATATATTTGATACATTGTGTTTTAGATTGTCTGATTATTTATTTCTATATATATATATTAGCATTTTATATTTCACATAAAAATGTTTAATGTATGTATCAATATAAGTTGTATGAACTGATATTGTATATTTATGTATATTTATATATATATATATATATATATATATATATATATATATATATATATATATATGGATATATAGTGTTGTTGCTAGGATTATCAGGTTTTTATTATATATAGTTATACACCATACAAGGTCACACGCATTTCTTATTTATCTTAGCTATAATTTCTTTAGTGTATGGTCTCTTTAATTGCATAACTGTGCTAATATGTACTGATGCACTAATTGTTATGTCCTTATTGGGTACAACTGAAATTTTGAAACATCATGTGACTAACCTCCAGTATTTAATGAATTATGGAATTTTTAACTGTTGTCTGATGAAGGGGTAGAGATCCATGAAAGTGCTTACCACTGTTTTGTAAGGATTTATTCTTTGTAACTTTGTTTTGATTTTTTTCTTTATTTTTGTAATACATTTCCCAGCTGTGTTACTGTCAGTGCTCTTACTTTTGTTGCATATCACATAACTTGACAGATCACAGGGATTCATAACTAAAAAGATCAGTGGCCTCATAATATTAATTATGAGAGATTGGCGGCCCCTTTCTCTGTACTCACTCTATTACAGCCTCCTCCATGGAGATCTGTGTCTGGCCTTTCAAGACATGAAAGATCCAACCCTATTTGACCTCCTATTCCTTTGTAGATCTAATGGTACCTCAAATAAAGGAATTAAACCTTCCCGAGCAGATAAATAAAGCTCATTGGCTTTATGGATTCATATCGCAATATATCTTTCAGGTCTGGAACAAACTTTAAGTACATGTCAAGCAGAGTAGTACCCTTGCCACCTTCAAGGTAAACCTAGATAATTGGATGGATAGCCTCAGAGTCTCTCCTGGTCTATGTTGTCTTACCTTTCCTGAGGCTAGAGGGAACCTTTGAATAGTTTTTTTGGCTATGCTTCAGAAGCTCCCCCAGCAAAAAAAAAAAAATAAAAAGATGTTCCTTTTACTAGTGCACCATCTAGGTGGCCAAATGCATGACATCACCCTGCCCCGGCCATTCAAGTCCTGTTTCTGTGTCCTGCCCGCACCTTCCTTTAACATATTTTATTTATAAAAAAAAAAATCTTCTTTTAAACCGTAGCAAGCAGTTTGCTATAGTTCATACCTTCCTGCATACAGCACTTCAGAACTCATGTTTTCGTCTGGTAAAACAAAATCTTTGTAAACTGTAACAAACTGTTTGCTACAAATGCAGCAAACAATTGCTACAGTTTATACCCTGCCTGAACACAACACTATTGCCCTCATATTTTAGTGTGTTTTAATTATTCTGTTTAGATTGTAGTAAACTGCTTACTACAGATATTGCAAATAGTTGCTACAGTTCGTGCTATACCTGAACAGAGTGCTACATTGCTCAGGTTTTAGTTAATTTTTTTTTTTTTTTTACTTTTAAACTGTAGCAATGTAGCAGTGCTCAGGATTAACCACAAATGCCATACTGGCTTTTAAAAGTCAACATTGCATTAAAGAGCGATTGAGATAATCTGATTGTGCTCCCAACACTTTGCACCTGGGGCAGTTTCTCCTCTCACCCCACCCTAGTTCCACTACTGCTAGGCTTGTAATGGTGTGTGGATTGAATGGCTAGTACTTACCTATGAACATATGAAAAACAAAACACATTAAGAAGTGGGAATACTAGTAGGCCAGTAGCAGGAATATGAAGAAATGTCACTATCAGGAATATAACCTGAAAAGTGAAAGGACTTAAATATTTATATGAAATATTGAGAAAGGGATTACCCACATTGCAATTTCCAGTCTTAAGGGTGAGTTATAGAACTCTCATATGGAATTTTCACAAGGTACAAAATATATTATATTATATTATATTATATTATATTATATTATATTATATTATATTACACTATATCTTAACTAGCTATAGAACTTCCCCTATGACCTAAGAAGACTAATACATGACCTAAAATTACTCACTATTAAACCCAGTACCATTTTCCTGGGTGACTTGAAATATCCAACTACAGACTGGGAAACCTACACCACCACTAATGTACAAGCACAGAAATTCATGGACTTTGATAATAATAATGCCTTAGAAAAACAAGTTAGAGTACCCACTAAGGGGAATTAGGGGGAATAACATCTTGGATCTAGTCGTTACTAATATGGGGACATCTTGCACAATCCCTTGCATATCTTCATCACGTGTTAGGTATGACCATAAAAACATCTCCTTTGAAAGAAAATTAAAACCAGAGAACCTTTTCACCCAAGCTCCTTTTAGAAATTTCTCTAAGACAAGCTACCTGCTCCTAAACAATACAGTGACAAGCTTCAAATCCCCACCAAGCCCAGCTAAATATGTAGAAACATACACTACTACCACACTATACCAGCATGTAATCAGCTGCATAAATGTAACCGTACTCTGTAGGAACAAGCACAGGGCAAGCCCCAGAGTTAAACTCACATGATGGAACCATGATACTTACAAACTTTACAATTAAAGGACAAGTAATTCCCAGAGTGAAAGAGTCCTCAGCACTGAAATAAACAAATAACTCATGAGTTTAATAAAATCTGCCAAAGACAGGTTTGTGACTAAAATAGCTACATATGCCAACGTAATCACAAGGTGTTTTTGAGTTATGTTCATAATCTCAAAAGCATGATGCAGTAATGTAGTGAGCTGATTGTGAACCATATTACTTACACTGAGGCTGAAGATACAGCAAACCTACTATATACCTGAAACTGACTCGCCTCCAGCTATCACAACAGATCAAGTCCTAAAAATAAGAGTGTTGTAACATATTGGTGGCAAACCAAGACTTTTAGATAACAGTGCCTGCTACATAGAAAAAGAATAAAAGTAAAACACTCCCCCTGGCTATCCACCCGTACCAAAAACATTAGGCACATCAGGCACAAGGCTTTGATGGAGTGGCTAAATTAAAAAAAAAAAAAAAAAAAAAAGTTCAGCAATGCAGAAAATTTCATAATCAATCTAAAAACAGCAAAGATAAGAAACAATACTATGACTGACTACAACTTAATCATAAAAATAATCCAGAGCAATTCTGGTCCTCTATTCACGCAACACTGAATCATAGATCAAATAAAAAAATACAGCCCCCTCAAATCTGTTCCCTCTTTGAAATAGTAGCTACATTTAATAAATACTTTATAGAGAGCATTGCTTCCCTTACCAACAGCAAATCATCCTCTCCTCCAAAAACCCATAACATATCACCAACTGCCCCTCACTAAGACATTAACCATTGAAAGATATGGATCCAAATGCTCCTTAGCCACAAATACAACTTTACCTTAAAATCTGTAACTATATCTGCTGTAAAAACTGCTACTTAAACTTTGCTCCTGTGCTGCCAACAACTTTCTATCCTAATACTTCAAGATAGCAGCAGACGTTGAATCTAACTCATTAGCCATCCTAATTAATAGATCCATACAGGAATCTCATGTCCTAATTATCTGGAAAAGATCATATATCATCCCACTGCACAAGGGAGGAAACTTTACAGATGTCTCTTTTATCCCATTGCAATTCTCTCCCCTTTCTCAAAAATCCTAGAAAATGTATTCATGCTCAACTTCTTCACTATCTCCTCTCAAAACTGCTCTTAACCAATACCCAACTTGGTTTCCACCCAGGCTTTAGCATACCTACTGCACTATTATCCTGTTTAGATAATATATACGAGAAAAAGGACTCTGGCAAACTTATGTTTTCCATATTTCTGGATCTGTCCAAAGCCTTTGATACCATCTCACATGGCAAACTCCTTCAATAACTGCTCCATGCCAGCCTATCCCTTCCTTCACTTCAGTGGTTTAAAACCCACCTACCTGATAGACAGCAAACTGTCAGATAGCAACATACTTTCTATCCTTACCTCCCCATTACCACTGGTGTACTCCAAGGCCACATTTTTGGTCCACTTCTTTTTAACATTTTCATTAATGACCTCTATACCTCTTCTGGCAAGCATCACTTATACAGTATGCTAATGATTTATCGCTAATAGGATCAAATGGTGGAAATTGAAAAAGGGTAATTGTGAGGTGGAGTTCAGGGATGAGTTAAGACAGGCACTGGGTGGCAGTGAAGAGTTACCAAATAGCTGGGTAACTACAGCAGAGCTAGTAAGGGAAATGGCTAGAAAGGTGCTTGGTATCACATCAGAGGAAGGACGACAAGGAGACATGGTGGTGGAAGGAGGAAGTACAGAAAAGTATACAGGCAAAGAGGCTGGCAAAGAAGAAGTGGGATTGTCAGAGAGATGAAGAAAGTAGACAGGAGTATAAGGAGATGAGGCGCATGGCAAAGAGAGAGGTGGCGAAGAATAAGGCATATGAAGAGTTGTATGAAAGGTTGGACAATAAGGAGGGAAAAAAGGACCTGTACCGATTGGCTAGACAGAGGGACCGAGCTAGGAAAGATGTGCAGCAGGTAAAGGTGATAAAGGATAATGAGGGAAACATACTCACAAGCAAGGAGAGTGTGTTGAGAAGATGGAAAGAGTACTTTGAGGGGCTGATGAATGAAGAGAATGAGAGGGAGAGAAGGTTGAATGATGTAGGGATAGTGAATCATGAAGTACAATAGATTAGCAAGGAGGAAGTAAGGATAGCTATGAAGAGAATGAAAAATGGAAAGGCTGTTGGCCCAGATGACATACCTGTGGAAGCATGGAGGTGTTTAGGTGAAATGGCAGTGGAGTTTTTAACCAGATTGTTTAATGAAATCTTGGAAAGTGGGAGGATGCCTGAGGAATGGAGAAAAAGTGTTTTGGTACTGATTTTTAAGAATAAGGGTGATGTGTAGAGCTGTAATAACTACAGAGGGATTAAACTGATCAGTCACAGCATGAAGTTATGGGAAAGAGTAGTGGAAGCGAGGTTAAGAAGGGACGTGATGATTAGTGAACAGCAGTATGGTTTCATGCCAGGAAAGAGCACTACAGATGAAATGTTTGCTCTGAGAGTGTTGATGGAGAAGTACAGAGAATGTCAGAAGGAGTTGCATTGTGTTTTTGTAGACTTGGAGAAAGTATATGACAGGGTGCCTAGAGAGGAGTTGTGGTATTGTATGAGGAAGTCAGGAGTGTCCAAGAAGTATGTAAGAGTGGTACAGGATATGTATGAGGGTAGTGTGACAGCGGTGAGGTCTGCGGTGGGAGTGACGGATGCGTTTAAGGTGGAGGTGGGGTTACATCAAGGATCAGCCCTGAGCCCTTTCTTATTTGCAATGGTGATGGACAGGTTGACAGACGAGATCAGACAGGAGTCCCCATGGACTATGATGTTTGCAGATGACATTGTGATATGTAGTGAGAGTAGGGAACAGGTGGAGGAGACCCTTGAGAGATGGAGATATGCTCTAGAGAGAAGAGGAATGAAGGTCAGCAGGACTAAGACAGAATATATGTGTGTGAATGAGAGGGAGGATAGAGGAATGGTGAGGATTCAAGGAGTAGAGGTGGCGAAGGTGGATGAGTTTAAATACTTGAGGTGAATAGTTCAGGGTAACGGTGAGTGTGGAAGAGACGTGAATAAGAGAGTACAGGCAGAATGGAGTGGGTGGAGAAGAGTTTCAGGAGTGATTTGTGACATACGAGTACCTGTAAGAGTGAAAGGGAAGGTCTACAAGAGGGTTGTGAGATCAGCTATGTTATATGGGTTGGAGACAGTGGCATTGACAAAAAGGCAGGAGTTTGAGCTGGATGTGGCAGAGTTAAAGATGTTAAGATTTGCACTGGGTGTGACGAGGGTGGACAGGATTAGGAATAAGTATATTAGAGGTTCAGCCCAGGTTGGAAGGTTTGGAGACAAAGCCAGAGAGGCAAGATTACATTGGTTTGGACATGTGCTGAGAAGGGATGCGGAGTATATTAGGAAAAAGATGCTAAGGATGAAGCTACCAGGTAACAGGAAAAGAGGAAGGCCTAAGATAAGGTTTATGGATGTGGTGAGAGAGGACATGCAGGTGGTTGGTGTGGCACAGCAAGATGCAGAGGACAGGAAGAAATGGAAACAGATGATCCGCTGTGGCGACCCCTAACGAGAACAGCCAAAAGAAGATGATGATTCTCATTTGACACTCTGGCGCATCTTCTTGAAAGCACACAAGAAGCCTTCACCTCTGTTGAAAACTGGCTTCATAATGCCCAATTATTACTTAACCCCCAAGAAACAAAGCTATTCTTATTCCTCTGCAAAAGCACATCTGAAGGACAAATCCAGCTTCAAAATCTTCTCACTAAACAATACAGACACTGTTTTTGCTCAACACCAGATAAAGTATATAACTAAATGTGGACCATTAGCTATTCATTTCTTACGTCTCCTTGTTCTCCCTTCTTCACTTACTTCCTTATGTCTATCACTTTCTCTCCCATGGCTTTCTCTCTAAATAAACCATACGCCTGCTTTTCTCTCACTTTGTATTGCAATTCCCATTTGCATTATACTAACTTATGTTTGCTTTCTTTATAGACAGGATAACATTTCTCCAACTGTTAAATCATTTGTCATAAAACTTGAATCTACTCATAACTAATGTCTTCATATTATGTCTAATTTGGTATAATTATTTAAGTTGCAGTTGTTTTTTGTATTATTTTTAATGAATGTAAAACTATTGTTCTTAAAATGTTTTTTAATACTTTGGAGCTTTTCTCCCTAAGCCTCTACTGAAAATGGGCTCTTACCCAGTTTGACTTTCATGGTAATCAAATGTGAAAAAATAATTAATAAATAAATAAACATTATGTCCTGTATAAAACTGCATGGTGTGACAATTGATGACAACCTCAGATTTGAACTCCACATAACAAAAAAAAAAACAATCACCTGAAACTTGTTTTACAGACATATTTTTTCAAGTCAAGTCGGGATATCGACATTCACTCCACCGACACATGAAATAATCGAAACCGCAAACACGGACATTTACCAGGTAAGGGTTTTAATTTCGCTAATCATGCCTACCATGTTTTAGTAAGTGTGGCAGTGTTATGCATGTGTGGTAGGCATGATTAGCGAAATGTAAACCTCTTACCTGTTAAATGTCTGTGTTTGCGGTTTCGATTATTTCATGTGTCGGTGGAGTGAATGTCGACATCCCGACTTGTCGGTGTACTGACATGAACCTATATATATATATATATATATATATATATATATATATATATATATATATATATATATTCAGTGTGTATTTTTAGATGAATTTTAGATATTTTTAACATGAGTTTTTTATATACATATATATTAATGTAGTAATGGAGCACATACTATACCAAATTCAATTGTTGTAAGTGTTTAATGAATTTACTATGTAATGAGCGTGTGTGTGTGAGCCAATAGAATGGGGTGTAAAGTTATTTAAATGGATGTTTTGAGAGAGATAGATGATTCTGATGAAGTCTCCGTTTGTTGAGATGAAAGCGCGCTAAATCTGGTTATGGTGTATCGTTTTGGTGTATTAAAGGAATTTTTATTACCGTGACAGTGTCACTCATTGTATTCAATACTGAAGCGGAGGACAGCCTTTATTGCTACTAACACAGCAAAATTTATTGTTTGGTGGTTGATGGTGTTTGTAATAAGTGATCATTTTTTTTTTTATTAACTCTTCTAAAACCATCCTCTTTCCTTCACTCTTATATTCTATTCATTTGTGTTCGTTTACCAAGATAGTACACTGATCACTACAGAACATTTGCAGGTACAGCCCATGTATATGATGCCCCTATCCTTACTTACTTTGAAGGTATCTGTTGAAAATATGCTTGAAATATGCTACAAGAAAGTTGCTAAATTTTCTACCAATAAACAGTACTATACACATTACTGCAAGGCCCTTAAAAGTTTAAACTGGCTTGAACTACCCCATTATCTGGACTATGTACAACTAATTAATGCCCACAACATCATTTATAAACCCCATGCCTGTTCTGCACTATCCTGTATTTTTCCTTCTTATCATTCAAACAAGCCCCTTTGTTCTAATGATAAACATAACTTTTCACAATCTATAAACCTAAAAAAAATGGAAATAGCCTTTACTGCTACTCTGTTACCAAAATATGGAATTCCATTCCATAGACAGTTAACACTGTAACTTGCCACCCTTCCTTCAAGTATCTTCTAAAAAAACTACCTATCAAACTCATGGCTCTGCTTATGCTATACCCCTGGCTGAACATCAGTACTGTTTATTTTTCTCCACCCCTGTCTGTACAGATTATCTACCTATCATCACTTCCTTATATTCACCTGGCTATCCTACCTTCTCTACCACTCTACATAACCTCTTCTTATCACCTCCTCCCCATTTATACTAATCTAGCCTAATCTCACTGCCTCCCACTTTATAGTTGTAACTACACACAACACCACTGTTACTTATTATTACTGTGAACTGCCAAAACGATGCTTTCCAAACCTGATTATAGTGTTTCCCTTTGCTTTTTCTCATTGCTCTCATTGTAACAGATTGTTGTTATATCTCTCTACCTGACAGAAATAATGATTATTTTTGAAATCTATAAACTTCAACTGTTTTTTTTATGTAATGTCTTTATTTTTTTTCTCTGTTAAATGTTGCTTCTCTACTCTGGCCTCTATTGAAAATGGGTTCTTGTGAGCCAGTCTGACTTTCACAATAAACAAATGTCAATTATAAATAAATGGGGACTTTTATAAAAATTAGTCTGAATGGTGGATTGTATTTAAAAAGAAATATCAAAAATTGCAGGATGATATAAGAAAGAAAGAAAAAGTGCAATATTGGAAAATATATCGAGCTGTATTAGAAAATTTAGAGACTAATGTAAGTTGGGTGCTGTCAATGATGACCCAAATGACGTTAACATACTACAAGAGGGTCTCACAGCAACCGATGACTGGTGCCATGTCATGGGCTCAAGCTAAATGCAAAAATAAATGTATCATCATATAATTTGACAAAAACATGGACCCTACTGATTATCACATCAATAGCAACCCCATAAACACACAACCTGGGGTGAGAAACCTTGGTACTTAGGTTGATAACAATCTCACATTTGACCATCATGTAGCGGGAGTGGTCAGAAAAGCCTTTTACTTGGTTCACCTCTTTAAAGGGATCGCATCCAGAAAAGGAGGTTATTACCTTTCTGTACTCCTCCCTCATTAAACTAATAATTAAATATAATACCCAATTTGGTGTGTACACCTCCAAACATCTGCACCAACTGGAAAGGCCACAGAAATACCTCACAAAGAGAATCAACAGCCTCCAACACCTGTCCTATGTGGACAGGCTCAAATCGCTATCCCTCTTCTCTGTATCTTACAGATTACTCTGGGGTGATCTGTATCTCGCCTACAAGGCAATCTCTGACCCTGCCCTACTAGAGATACTCCATAGCCATAAGTCTAACTCATTGCACAGTACCCACTCAAAAGGCCTAAATCTAATATGCGATATCAGCAAAACCTGCTGGAGAGACAAGTTTGTCTCCCAGAGGCTGCCCCATCTCTGGAATAGGCTTTCCATACATTTCAAACAGAGTACCTCGTGACCCCCTTCAAGCTCAACCTTGATGAGTGGATGGGAAAACCACAAATTTGTCCCAGGGGTTTCACCTGTGTCCCTCAATGACAGGGGCTACAGGTGCTGACTGAGGTTTTGTTTTAGGGCTAAATTCTTGGCTAGGCTTGTAAAGGCTCCAGGGCCATTAGCCTAGTAACCTCCTATGATCCTATGATAATACAAGAGAATATTATGACATGGAAAAAGAAATATATACATATATATATATATATATATATATATATATATATATATATATATATATATATGGAGAGAGAGAGAGAGAGAGAGAGAGAGAGAGAGAGAGAGAGAGAGAGAGAGAGAGAGAGAGAGAGAGAGAAGAAATCAAGAAAAAATAAAGTATTATTATTATTTAAGCAGAAATGTTATTTACAAGGGGGGAGGTATCTGCATGTTTGGGTTAAACAGTAAAAGATTACATTATTATAGAGGGAAATTAAAAATATGAAAGGAGAGGTAAAAACAACACAAGAAAAATTATGAGTATTATAGTAAAGCATGTGGAAGATATATATAAGAGTAAGAAGAAAGAAAATAAGAGAGTATGAGAAGTAAAAAAATTCAGAACAAGTTAAGGAAGCACTTGAAGAAGAAATTACTATTAGTGGAGTGGATAAAGTAAGTAGGAAGGTAGATGTAGAGTCATTTTCAGGTGGTGATGGAATAGGCTATGAAATGTATAAGAATGTAATGGATTGGCAAAAAGAGTATTTTATAAATGTCCTGAATGAAAGTTTAAAAGGAGGATTTGTTTATGAAATATTATGTAGTGGTATATTAAAATGTATATGTAAGAAAGATGAGAGGAACAACATAAAAAAGGAGGTCAATTGCACTAAATGTCATTAATTATACAATTTTCACAAAAATAACATAAAAAAGAATGGAAGGTAGGATGGGGATATTAAAGGAAAAAGTGTATAATGTATAAAGGCAAAGATATATTAATAATTATTAATGATTGTGAAATAAATTGTAGAAGATATTGTAAGATAAAGAGTGGATGTGAAACTTATGGTAAGCGATATTAGTAAAGCCTTTGATACAACAGAAGATGATGGTTTATGATAAGTTATGGAGAATATGGATAAAGTAATAAAAATAGGAGGGTCTGTATGTTTGTGTATCAAAATAATAGGGTGAGAGTGGTAGTGAATGGGTGGCTGAATAAAGAAATACCTATGAAGTATAGTATAAGACAAAGATGTTCAATACATGGAAGTAATAAATACAATAGTGACTGAAGTAGTTTATAAAATAAAAGATGTAAGTGCGCGATGCAAAAGGAGGTGGTGATCCAGTACTTTTCACTTACGCAGATGATATAATATATGGATGAGGTAGGTTTTGTTTTATTTGAATGGGTTTTTAAAAGAAATGGAAATGACCCTGAATAAAGATAAAAGTAAGGGTTTCAGTGATGTGGTGAAAATAGCGGCTGTGTATTTTTCAATGAATGAAGTATTAGTGTTTGGAATAAACTTTGTGAAAATGATGCAGTTATGATACAATGGGAGAAACTGATAACAAAAATTAAAGACGTGTCTTCTGTGGAAGACATACAAATTGCCATTTAAGAAAAAAGTTTATTACTCGGAAAGATAGCATATTTGTCAACTGTATATGATTCCAGAAAATATGATAATGAAATTGTGCAACTGGTATTTTATTTTGTATGGGGTTCTGTTTTAAACCGAGTAAAGAGAGATTTGGGGTATATGAGTGAAGATGAAGGGGATTGAGGTTATTAAATCCAGTTGTTTATTATGCTTCTTTAAAATTGTACAGGGTATTAAAGTGGATAAAAAAAGAAAATAAGAATTTAGTAGTGAAATTTTTTAAATACAAGAAGACAAAATTCAGGAAATGAGGAAAAGGAGAAAAAGAGTATGTAAATGAAGAAATTAAACATTATCAAGAAAAATACTAACATGGAAATTAAAAAAATGATGACATAGAGAAAGATAAAAGGGTGTGGTATAAAAATGCGATGATGCAATATTGTTATATAAATTCATGGGAAAATGTATCAGATGTAACCAAAACCATTAAAGTAAGGAAAAGGTGCCGTATCAAGGTAGTGGAGTGTCAATATTTGTTAGGGAGACTGGGTAATAACAGTAAAGGGGAATATGAAATATAAAAAGAAAGTTGAAAGAGATTATTTATTTTGTGGAGAAGAAGAGTCAACAGGGAATGTTTTCTTGAAATTTAAAAGAGGGGAAAATCATGTATAACGCTGTGTGCAGGAAATGGTTTTGAGAATATTAAGTATATAAATAAGACAGCCATGAAAATGTACATGATTATGTATGGATATTATAAAAACATAAACATGGAATATGTGAAATGGCAAAAAATTATTTTATGTGATATTAGTTATTTAGAATGAAAGACTGAATGAAATTTTGTTTAATGGGAAATAGATTTTAGTAGATATATTGCATAAAATGAAATAATGATTGTGGAAGAAGGAGTAGGGGTCAGTTATGGAGAAATACATATTATGATACTAAAAAAAGAAAATGAGAAATAGTAAAAATAAATATATATATATGGTTTTGTAGATTTGGAAATAATGTTTTTTATGAATAAAGAACCTGCATTCTTTCAGATAGTTGCTAATGAATCTTTTACATCCATGTGAGCTACCACCATCTCAAGCAGATGCACCTCATTTTAACATCTCATCAGAAGGATGGCATACTCAGGAGTGTGACAACCTCCAATGATGCACTGCAATGTTAGCTATACATATATTTGGTGTGGGAATAGAACCCCACAGCCTTCTGCTCCAAAAGCAAGTTTGCTACCTGTTATGCCAATGACATTGCTAAGAGCCACTGACCATATTCAAATTGTGCAACTGGCCATATTCAAGCACAACTTGAATCTGTGGATGGAAAACAGCAAATTTACTCTAGGAGTATCCCCTGTACACTAGTAATGGACAAAGGCAGCTACTAGATGCTTTATCCCAGTCATAGACCCCCTCCCCAAATTATCCATGATATGATCCCAGTTATTCTTACTAGGGGTAATATATAATTATTGACCATTGGATGGGTAAGGCCAATCTAACACCAAATAGAAAAGGTTAATTCAAGCTCCAAAAGGGAAATTGTCTAGGCCTCAAATAGCCTTCATGGGCAGCTTACCTATGACCCTACCAATAAGTGATTTAGTCCTAAAACATGGCTAAATCCAACAAAACATATGAAATACATTGCCTTATTGAGATTATATAGAGAACTATATTAACACTTATGTAAAAAACCCTTATTTCTACTTACATTGTAAGGGTTACATCTCAGTTATCAGATCATTAGTGAGTTTGCATAGTCCTGCTATAAATTAGGCAATATAGTTACACCAGCAATGTGTTCATAGGACTGTATAACTCACTAGTGCATGCCATAATGCTTGACATTTGTTATTATTGCAGTTATTCATGAGCTAATATACATTAGTATTTTTACTTTTTCTTATCACTTTGTCTCTGCAGGCACTTTGTAATGTGGTTATCCATCTAACACATTTTTTGTCTTTCTTTAAATATGGTTTTAAGAAAGCAGTGTAGAGATGAATTCTTTACTTCTTTTTTTTGACATTTTAACCTGGAGCTGACTTTAATAATGTTATATTATTCTCCTTCCTATCTTATTATGTGTTACACTGTATCTTTTTGTCAGCCATTCCTCCAGCACAGATTAAATTACTTATCTGATTTATATTGTATATTCTCATGCATCCATTGATAAGATTTTACTTTGTGTTACAGAGCTAAATATGTAGCATTAGTCCAGGCTGTTGATTTTCTTATATACATTGAAATTTGCTTATCAAGTGTTGCACTAAAAATAAGGTATTTGCTTTCTGGTGTAGCCTTGACCTTTTTACATAACATTTAGACAATAGGAAATGCTAGAAACAATATTATCTGCATTATGTACAATACAAAGACAGCAACCCTTAACTATGAGCATCATTCTTAGATTGTATGGGACATCAGTATACAAGAAGGAAAAATAATTCATTAATCTAGACAAAACATATATGAAATTTTATGAGGATAGACTCAGTCTGTAGAAATGTGCATAAGTTTTGATTTGCAAGCGCAAATAAATCTGGGAAAAAACCCAGTTCAAGGGGCCAGAGACCAGACATCATATCAGAATTCATGTGTAGCTTGTATGAGGAAAATTGTGAATTTTGGTTTGGTCAGAATTTACAATTTTCTTTAAACTCCATGGAGATGGTGTAATTCAAAAATATTAGAGAATATAACTGAATGATTAACTCTGGGTTAGTTTGATATTAACTAGTCCTAGGTACACAATAGGGCCAATGTTATAATGACAGATGCAAGTATTCAGCATCAAAAATAAGGACTGGATATTATTTTGTATTTATTTTTAGTCCCTATTGAACAAACCATATGGCAACTGCTGTCTGTCCTTGATTTTAGACACTAGGAGTCCCTCTCTCCCCCGTCCTAATATTAAACTGTCACATTATCCGAATGAAGACTGAGGGAACAAAGTTCAACATTGTCGTGTAGCCATGAGTATTTACACACACATATATATACATATCTATATATATATATATATATATATATATATATATATATATATATATATATATATATATATATATATAGGTCGACCTGACAACACTGACGTGCTAAAACACCGACAACAAAATCACTGACACCACAAAACCGAAAGTTCAGAAACACGAAATGTCACATACCTGACAAACCACAATCCCGACAGTCAACAAACAAAACAAATCCCCTGTCCAAAAAGCACATACACAATACAAGCACACCAAAAACCTTACAAATCTACACTGAAACTTACATACACAACTATCTATGCACTAACCTTAACCCAAACCCTAACCCTAAGGTCCGTCACTATCGCACACTCACCTAACCCACGCCCTAACCCTAACTCACTTAACCCGCCCCTATCCCTATTGTCTGTCACTATCGCACACTCACCTGACCCGCACCCTAACCCTAACTCACTTAACCCACCCCTAACCCTACAGACCGTCGCTATCGCACACTTACCTTACCCACACCCTAACCCTGACATCCGTCACTACCGTATACTTATCCACTAGCAGTCGTTTGACATGTTGGTCTTCTCAGCGTCGGGATTCTCAACTGTCAGTCATCTTCATTGTCGCTCTTCCGGTGTCAGCGTTATCAGGTAGACCCATATATATATATATATATATATATATATATATATATATATATGTTTGTATGTGTGTGTGTATATATATATATATATATATATATATATATATATATATATATATATATATATATCTAAGGTTTGGAACAGACCATTTTGTCCTGGGACATCTTCAAGTGGGGTAGATACATAGAGTAGCAGGAATTAAGTGAATAAGTGGGGAGTAGGGTAAAATGGGATGGAGGGATGTTTAGGAGGAAATGAGGTAAGGGTAGGGAGGGGCTTAGAGGGTTTTGTCAAGTGTAACTGAAATAGGAGTCACATGTTGGCATGAACTTGCTATCCTCCCTCCCTCTTTTTATTAGTGGGGATTGTGGTTACTTCAGTTTGGGTAAGGTGGAGAAGAGGGGCAAGCTTGCCCTCTTCTGTTCCCCCTCTGGTGTTGGATGTGCAATTCAATAAGTTGGGAAGGAAAGTGAGCGATTGCTCTTTGGATAAGTTAATAAGCAAGCAGAGCTGCTTATTTGGTTGCTGTAATTCAATAAATTGAACATGAGTGGTACTCTGCTTTGTTAATGCAAGGATAAGTGAGCAAGTGGGGGACACTGCTTATTCAAGGGTGAGCAGTTACACTACCCTTATGGTTATTTATTTTATGTTTTCTTTCATGGATGTTATCACCTGTATTATGTTATGGTGGAAATTAATAACTATTGATTAACAATCATGTTTATGGAAGTGTAATAAAGGTCGTCAAATGTCATTCAGTGTTGTGTGTTTATTGAAGTGGATCAGGACAAATATATATGTGTGTGTGTGTGTGTGTGTGTGTGTGTGTGTGTGTGTGTGTGTGTGTGTGTGTGTGTGTGTGTGTGTGTGTGTGTATGTCCTACCCATTACTTGCTCCTGCATGCCTCATGTTCAATGACATGACACTGTTATGGCCGAGAATATCTGTTAGTACATGTCAGTACATGTCTCTATTATTTGTAAGCATGAAAGGTGGTCCCAGTATCAGTACCAGGGATGCCACCCTCACTTATGACCTATCCCCCACTCCCGGGATAAGCAAGCTGGTAAAATGACACTGCTTTTCTTATACCCCCATCAGTTCATCAGGTGGCAAGCTCAAAACTAGTTCACCTTGGTCACACTATTAGCTCTCTCCTTCTATGTCTCAAAACCAACTAAGATGCCAAAAATATTTAAAATAAAAGAGTTTATATTGACCTTCATCATTTCATCCAAGTGGTAGCCCAGTTATGGAAATACATTTTCCAACAATACTAGATTATAAACCGTTCAGCTCTGCTGCAGGCCCAGTTTATTTGGTTTCAGGGTCATAATGACGGCTGTGTAAGCAAAAAAAGAGACTAGCAAAAGGAGTGCCATGCTTCTGGCTCCAAAGGCATGTGTGTTTATGCAGGAAAGGTCTATGCTAAGCAGCTAGGCAATTACTCGTTTCTTTGTCCATACTGCACGTGTTTTCCTGAAAATAAGGCTAGGATCTAAGTTGTCCTTTTTATATTCTAAGATGTCAGCACACTAAGCAGGAAGCAACTCAGAACAGTCTACATGGGATGGCATGAATGTCTTCCAACTGAAGGAGACACTGGAATAACATGTCATACACCCAAGCTTCAGTAGTTAATATACATGGGACAGATATCCAGCTGCCAAAATGTTCTAAAAGGTAATCATGAACTAGAAATGGTACTAGGACAATGATGTGGGTCTGCCTCATCTACCTGTGAGAGAGATGCCATTTTCAATGCATCAATGAATTCTTATAGGAGAGATTGAGAAGTTAAGAAAAGGTCCTAATTGGAAAACCCCAGGCCCAGATACAGTATCTAACTCCTGCAAAATGTATTAACATCTTTACATCCAAGAGAATTTAATATAATGCACTGGTTTAATACAGGAAAAACAATTTTGCTACTTAAGAGGGAATCTAAAAGTTATCCTAAATGCTATAGACCAATAATTTGCCTTCCAATGTCATATAAATTATACAGTGGGATTGATGATGACAGAGTTTATAGTCATTTAGAAGAAAACTCAGTCATGGCAATAGAACAAAAGGGTATCAAAAGAAAGTCATATGGAACAAAGGATCATTAGTTGTTAAATAAATTCATAATGGAAAACTTTGAAAAGGGGAAAAATCTAAGTATGGCATACAAACTACAAAACAATCATTTGACAGTATTTCACATTCTGGATAAAAGAGTGCTTAAAATGTATAAGATGTACTCTACACTGATCGATTACATGACAGTGACCATGAAATTGTGGCAAACCCATTTGCAGTTAAGCCATGATAAAGGACAGATTATTATTCCAGGGCTAAAAATTTAAAGGGGGATATTCCATTGTGACTCTTTGTCACCAGTGCTGTTTTGTCTTGCCCTTAATCCATTAAGCTGTCTACTTAACAGACTAGGTCATGGCTACAATTTGTGTCCCAGAAAACATACAAGTGTAAAGACTTCTCATCTTCTATTTGTGGATGATTTAAAACTATGTTGTTCATCAGAAGAAGAAATGAAAGTACAACTACAAGTGGTGAAAACTTTCAAATGGTATAAGAATGTTATTTGGTCTTGATAAATGTGCAAAAGCAACTTTTTAAAGCAGGAAAGCTATAGCACCAAGAAAACATCTGCCTGGCACAGGAATATGATATAAATAATTTGAACAAGAGGGAGTGTATAAATATTTGGGAATTGATGAAGGATCAACAACAAAACATGAACAAATGCGAATAAAACTTAGGCATATTTTAGAAGACTAAAATTAATACTCAAAACAGAACTGACATCTAGGAACAAAGTCCACACTATAAACCAATTTGCTTTCCTATCCTAACTTATAGTTTCGGAGTTACTGACTGAACCCAAAAGGTGTTGGATCAGTTGGACAGGAAAACAGAAAGGCTGCTTCATGCTCATCAAATGATTTATAAAAAATCAGTGTATACCAAGACTATATATTCCGTGTTCTAAAGGAGGTATGGGCCTCCTGAAAACTGAGGACATGTAGTGAAAGTTTTAAAACATGAAAATAATAAGTCTAAGATGACTTCTTTGCTTAGTTTAGCAGAAGCATATCGGTGTCAAGCGGGAATGAAAATTAAACCAGAAGTAGACAAAAATCAGGCAGCAACTGAATGTGCCAAAAAAACTAGAGAAAGGATATAAGGAGAAAGATCAGATGAGAAGGCAAGAAATGTGGAAAATGCACTCTTGGAACAACATCATGTTGATCAGGGCCAAACACAAGAATGGTTAAGGAGAGGTGAATTTAAACCAAAATATGAAATGTTAATATTGGCGGCCCACGATAGTGGACTATGTACATTTTGGTTTACAAAGTCTATTGAACATGTGGGAGAAACAGACAAATGTAGGGTTTGTAAAACAGAATTGGAAACAGTCATACATCTTGTTGCTGGTTGTGATATACTAATGGCAGAAGGACTGTATACTTAAAAGAATAATAACGTGGTAAGATTGTTGCACTGGGGATTGTGCAAACATTATGATATTGAAGTAGCTCAGAAGCATTGGAAACATGAGCCGCAAAGCATTATAGAAAAGTTTATATCACATGAGATCACTCATTACCAACAGTTCAAAAAAATATGTGTAAGAAAACCAGATAAAGTAGTCCATAAAAAGAAGACAAAAGTAGCATTGATCATTGAAATTGCTACACCCAGTGACTACAGTGTCTTACGTACAGCGAGAAACAAAATCATAAAATACCAGGATTTGCAGGCAGAAATGAGGGCAATGTGGAAGAAGGATACCCAGACAGTTTCAACAGTAGTAGGAGCAATGGTTCTTATAATAAACACTTTGCAGTCATACTTAGATATGTTACTGATACATGTAACTCCATATGAATTACAGAAGGAGTCAGTACTGGGCACATTGAAGGTTCTGCCAAGAACACTTCTGGCTAACATCAAAGACTGAAACAATACTAATTTCATGAACTTTAATCATACTTTGACTTAGGAATGGGGTCCATTCCTGTCATGGTATTAGAAACCCAAAAGACTTGGAGAAATTAAAAATAGGGAAGATTAAATCCAGATAAATACTCATGGTGTAGAACTCCATTACTGAATAGTAGAGTGCATATATGACCTAGTATTACAAATATTGCAGAAAATAGTAAGGCAGATGTAGGCTGAACATATTATATATATATATCCTTCCAAAGATGTTAGTAAAGTCTACCAAGTGCCAAATCAAAAGTTATGTTTAACATAATAAACATTTCTCCTCCAAGGATCCTATTGTCTGAATCACAGGCAGTTATTTCAGTCACAATAAACCATATGCTATTACGACAATATGATATATGAAACCATGCTATTATAGCATAAGAAAAAAAATGTTCAGCTCTATAAATAGTCACCAGTAGGATAGGTGGGTCTCTAATATACTGTAAAGAAATGTTAGAAGGACTGGCCTGCCATTTAACAAGGGATGGCAAAGAGTAAGGCCCACTGGTAGCAAGCAGACACAGGCTAACAGCTCAACTGTTAGAAACAAAACATCTAAAAATACTTCTTGAATGCTACCTTTGATTAGGTGAAAGATTATTTAAGACATTTAAGCATTATCCTACAATCAGGTTTATAAAGTAGATCAGAACAGCATTATATTACATAAAAAAAATAGTACACCGAAGAAAGGTTGGACTGCAGCATACAAAAACAAAGGATATTAGAATCAAATAAGGAAATACTACTTAGTTTAGAAAAAAGCAGTTTATATTGCACATTTCCTGCAGATCAATGCAAGCAATAGGAAAGCAGGTTTGATTAATATTCTTATTTTTGTCATTGCCTACTATTGGGATCACAAATTTGTCCTCCTAATGACCTTTTCTAGTGTCTAGTGAACCTTGGTAAAGGGTAGTCTTTTTATCAACTCATTTTGAAATACCGTTAGAAGAATGAATCTTATTTATTGGATGAAGACTTATAAAAGTAAACCCTGTCTGATGTTTCTTACAGTAATTATACAAACCATTCAACAGAATATACATCAAGTACATATTAATTTATTTAGTAACAGGATTAATTTTATTTACTCTCTGCATGTGGAATAGTCTGTTAGATATTTTAGCTTTCAACAATTTCCTTCAACAAAAACTTAAAACAGTAAAAAATAAAAATAAAATTTGCAGTAAGTTATGGCATCATCTTAATTATATACATTGAATGCTGTTTCATTCATCTACAGTTAAATAAAACGTATAGTTTTTATATAATTTCCTCTTAAAACACACACACACACACACACACACACACACACACACACACACACACACACACACACACACACTAACTTACACACAGACACACACGCAGCTCCTGCTTGCATCCTCACACACACACACACACACACACACACACACACACACACACACACATATATATATATATATATATATATATATATATATATGAATGTCAATTTCATTGAAATGACTGAAAGCCCATTTAGATGAATGAGCGTTTGAGTGAAATTCCATTTCACTAACACTAGCATACCTATATGTAGATATACATATATATATATATATATATATATATATATATATATATATATATACATATATATATATATATATATATATATATATATATATATATATAGATATAAAACACACAGTGCTGGTGTGGTTTCTATATGCACATTGACAGTAATACCTGTTTGTGGTATTTTTACTTTTCTCCCCAGCTGTGTGATCCAGGAGTTATTATTAAGTAATGGGGTAAGAAGATGAAAGCCCCCCCAACAATGGGTGGGGTACATGTGCCTTGACTCCTGAAAAATCTTTTTTTGAATAATTTTTTCTTGGATGATTTTTTCTGCATCATGCTTCAGTTATCTGGAATGCGACTGAAAGATGTTTTAATGACATGGGATTTCAGTCATTTGGGATTCAATAGCATGAGTATTCAACCAAGCATCAAATAATCATCTATCTATCTATCTATCTATCTATCTATCTATCTATCTATCTATCTATCTATCTATCTATCTATCTATCTACCTGCCTGTCTATCTATCTATTCAGTCATTTGAGATTCAACATCTATATATCTATCTATATATGTATATGTGTGTGTGTGTGTGTGTGTGTGTGTGTGTGTGTGTGTGTGTGTGTGTGTGTGTGTGCGTGCATGCGTGTGTGTGTGTGTGTGTGTGTGTGTGTGTGTGTGTGTGTGTGTGTGTGTATGCATGTACATGCCTATGTGTATATATATATATATATATATATATATATATATATATATATATATAAATGTATATGTATGTGTCTGCATATAAACATACACATACACATGCACGCATACACAGATATACACAAACGAATATATAATTATACTTTGTAAGCATAACTTTGTGTGTATAAAATTTCCATTTTAATGTAAAAGAATGGGACTCATTCTCCCAAGCTATTTCTTACTTTGAGGTTCTTATGTAAGACTGCAAACATAAAGGGACTTAATTACAAATATAAAGGCTTATGGCATCTGATTTTTCTGGCTTCACTGTCAGATTGCAACAATGTAAGTCATGTTAATGATGAAAATAAACCATTTATGGTAGCACAGGAAAGGACAAGACACCAGCATTGGTCAATTTATGTCAGTAGAATATGTACAGCAGCTTGGCAGGCACGTCAGAATTAAAAATTTAACAGTAGCTTCAACTTCCCAGAAGTTCTTAATTTATAGGCCTTTTTTCAGTACACGAGCTTTGTAGGCATCAAAGACCGAGAGAGAGAGAGAGAGAGAAAGAGCAAAATAGACTTGTGAAATCAACTCATTATAACAAATTAGGCCGGAAAACAGCATTAGAATGGTATTTATTCCAACTGGTCCTGTGTTTGTTTTCACATTTCAGTAGTAACAAAAACAGGTTTTGTTTTAATTGTATCTTGATAAAATAAGTAGCACTTATGTTCAATAAGGAAACTTGTTCTGTGTTGAGGAAAAGCAGTTACAGTTGATAGTATTAGAGTGCCTGTGCTGTGCCTATTTCTATCATTGCACTGCTCATAAACTATTTTACTGATGTGTTAATGGCGATACATAGGTTCATATGTTCATACCAGGCTATCTGCCCTAGGGCATTTATAAGCCAACCAGAGTATGTTTGGCTTTCGCCACCCATTTTAAATTAATTTTGCTATGCCCTTTTTTGAGGTTAGTATACTGTGCCTCTGTCTAACAGTGACACAGAAGTGATACCCGGGGTAAACCTACGATCTCCCATCCACTCATCAAGATTCCTCTCAAAGAGAGTCAATGAGGGACTCTGCCTAACCTGGACTGGGATTTTATTCCAGAGTGAAGGGAGCCTCTGGGTTATGAATCTGTCCCTCCAGCATGTCCTATTTATTTCAGTGCTGAGGTTCAAGTCTCTCAAGTGTGTAGCTCGATGGGATTTGGATTTTCTGAGGTTCAGCATGTCCATTAATTCCGGGTTGGACATGGCTTTATACGTCAGGCACAGATCACCTCTGATCAGGCGGTATGCCACTGAGTAGAGCTGGAGTTTCTTTAACCGGGCAACATATGGCATCTGTTTGAGCCCTTTGATCCTCTTGGTGAGGTACTTTTGGGGTCTTTCCAGTTGCTGCAGGTGTCTGGTAAGGTACATCCCAAAAGGGGCATTGTACTCAATTATGGGCCTGATGAGGGATGAGTAAAGAGGCACGATGACCTCCCCTGATCGAGATGTGAATCCTTTCATGATTAGGTGGGCTATATAAAATGTTTTTCTAACCACTTTGGCCACGTGGTTTTCAAATGAGAGATTGCTATCAACTTGGGTCCCCAGGTCCCTAATTACTTCTTCCGTACTTAATGGATTACCACCTATGTGGTAATTTGTGGGCACTTTGTTTTTGCCAAAGGGGATGACTATACACTTTTTGGCATTTAGCTTGAGGCCATGGTTCTGGCAGAAGTTGTCTGTTTCTATGAGGCCCTTTTGTAGGATGCTTGTGTCGGCTGGAGAGTCGATTATGGTGCCCAGTTTGCAGTCATCTGCGAACTTGGTCAGCCACAGTCCTTCCGTGTTGGTCTGTACCTCCGAGAAATATATACCGAACAAAAGAGGTCCCAGGACTGAGCCTTGTGGGACACCACTTGTAACTGGTTTGGAGTCTGACATGGCTCCAGCAATTCTAACCATGTGGGTTCTGTCCTTGAGCCAGTTTGCAATCCATCTAGTGACATAGGGGTTTATATTTAAGCTGGAGAGCTTATCTATAATGCCCGAGTGGGGTATTGTATCGAAGGCTTTTGCGAGGTCCAGGTAGGCTGTGTGGACCACCTTCCCCTCGTCAATGGCCTTGGTGACTGTTTCAAAGAAATCAACCAGGTTTAAGAGGCAGGATCTGCCCTTAACAAAGCCGAACTGGGTAGGATCCAGTGTCTGTAGGTCCCCAATATCTTTATTTATGAGGTCCATGATGATCCTTTCTATAGCTTTGCAGACCAAGCTAGTCAGGCTTATGGGGCGATAGTTTCCAGGATCTGTTGAGGCACCATCTTTGTGGAGAGGGACCACTGTTGCTGTACGCCACTCTTTGGGTACATATCCTGTAGTAAGGCTGAGATTGAACAGTAGTTTTATGTTTGGGTTTAGCTCTTCTTGGAGTTCATGTAGGACGCAGCCCAGGACACAGTCTGGTCCCATTGATGCTGCGTTTTTTGCTTTGGAGAGGGCAGCTCAATGGCTATCAGTGTTTGTGCTCTAAAATTTAAAAAAAAAGGTTTTAAATTAAATCTAAATATTTATAATAATTATAGAAGTAAAGACAAAAATAGTATGCACACTGCCAGGTTTGAAGAGTGTTTATGGTAACTAGGAAGAAATAGCCAAATAATGGGACACTGGAATAGCTGCTGCAGGGGTCACAATCGATTACCCTACTTAGGGGCCCATTTGACCATGATCCAACTCTAGGGACAAGGGTAAGGTACTGGCTGAATTTTCATAGGACATAGAAATAATACAAAGCAGCAATAAGAAAATAGTCACAAATGGCTTCAATGTCAAATTAAACGTTAGTCTAGGTACAAGAATCATATAAATTTTTAAACACATTTATTGAATTATCAGTTGTGACATATGGTTTAAGGAGGATGTTTCTTATTTAAAAAATAGAATTATATATTACATACCAAAGGTAAGTGAAGTCATTGCTCACTGAGGGAGGTCTTGCAAGATTTTGTTAGGTTAACAAAGTAAATGTTCTAGATTTTACTTTTTCTTGTCACCCCTATAGCTGAGGTAGCTGTGAAAATCTCCTACTAATAGATCTAGTTAACACAAACTGATTGCTTACTGTAAATCTTTTATAGCAGGAAATAGATCATACACCATTATGTAAAGTATGGAGAGGGATACAAAAAAACTTAGGGTGGTATTCATAGTCTGAGGCTTTGTATGTAGTGGTGTTTCTGTGAAGAGCACTGCTACATGTATATGCAAAAAAGCTAAGTGCATGTTATTTGCACTAAGGAAAAGTGAAGGAGTTTTCAAAAACATGCCTACATATGGCAAAAGTGTAATGTAACAAAAGTTAAGCATTAAGTACATGAAGGTTATGTCCTTTGTATGATTTTATATTTATTCAGATGTTGCGGATGGACATGGCTATGTGCACACTAGAAAGACTTAAGGCAAGCATCAGACAGTGCATTATTAGTATGGTAGGGGTTGGTACAGTTGGGAATTGGCATAATGGGTAAGGTGTTTACCTCACAAACACAAGGTACAGGTTTTGATTTTTACCTTTAAAGGAAAGTTGGCTGTACTTAAAATGGGCTGCAAGGGCAGCCAGCCTAATACTTCCTATAAACCTATAAAACATAAAAGGATTTAAAATATTTTATATAAGTGTATCTTTATATTGGTTTATTTAAAAAATGGAAAGGGAGAGATAGGAAAGATTGAAAAAAAGGAGACAGAAACACATCAAGAGGGTTGTGCTGGAGGAGGTGGGAGAGTAGGAGCATTATGTTTTGGGCAGGAGATAGACCAGTCTATTTTTTTCAAGATTTTTTATATAAAAGATTAGTGTGGGGGGATGTAAGTAAGAGGGTGTAGGAGAACGGATAAGGGAAGGAGGAGTGATGACAGGTGGTGCCCAGCAGAGGCAGGGGCCTGTGATAATGTGGTGATCAGTGCCAACTGGGGCAGTGAGTCTTCTACCCACTAAAGAGATGCCTTGACAAGTCCCTTTTCAATGAGGTTTGCCATGCTAGGGTGCCTACAGGACTGATGCCACAGCCCAAACCTGTGAGGATGACCCTGGATGGGCAGAGGGTGAACATTCCCTAATCTGGGAGGTACATTGTTGGGCTGCTCCTGACGAATTTGGATCTGTTAAAAATTAATATAAATGGCAGAGAAAGAAAATAAAGAAAGACAAAGGAATGCATAATTATAAAGGAAACAGAGAAAAAGAGGTAGGGGAGACAGAAGTGAAAATAAAATTGCACATAATGTTACAAAATATTCAATTTCTTACTGTTTTTATAAATCTTTATATAAATATAACATAATGTATGGGCATCTGTTCTGTATACATTGGAAAACTGATATGGGATGTGTTTATGTAACTTATGCATCCTTATGGGAAAAATCATATGGGAAGTGCTTATGGATTTTTGTTTTCAATGATATGGGAAGTGCTCATACATACATGGGAAGAATGAGTGTATTGCTATCACGTTTTGGTGGGGTTCATAGTTTAGCAGTCTACTATACTAGCATAAATGATCATGTTTGTACCTGATATACATTTGCATGCAATATTGTACTGAAACCACCCTTTTAGTAATACTTACATCTAATAAATCAGTTAAAGGCAGAATACTGCACTTATTGACATATCTTTTACATTTAGTTGCAGTAATGTTCTAAAAGCACTGTAGGACTTCAGTTACTATCCTTTATAAATACTTGCAGTTATATACAGTAACAAAATCATTTAATGACAGAATACTGCATTTATTACTTTATTTATGTTAACCAGCAACTTCAACAAATCTTGCCGTTCTCCTACTCTGCTGGCTCCTTTTAATGACATCTAATCATCAGATAGAAAGAAAAGACATAAGAAGATTCTTGTTTACCCATATTTCACCTCTTTCTTCTTTAACATTACTGATATAACTCCTGCTAGCATGCAAGGCATTTCATTCACTGCTGTACTTGCTTAGTAAAAATTTGTTTAAATATTTATTAATATCTGAATTGTCATACTGTGCCAGTCTTCCTTTAATGCAAGTTATAAATACATTGTTGAACTTTTATATGAGTGCACAGCTTGTCTTTTTGGGGAAGAGCTTTGTCTGGAATTTTTCCATAGTCTAGGTTCTACTTTAAAATGTTATGGTTTGCATTAACAGTCTGTGAATTGTGTTCAGGCAGAAGCTGTACAGACACCAAAAAATGTAGCAATTCACATCAAACTGCAACCTCCACTCCACTACCCCAACGTCCACTCTGACTAAGGTGCAGTACCTGACTGAGTTCAGCCTTCTTGTACATGCAGTTAACACTGCAGAAGAAATGCCTATCTTATATAATTACTATGCTAATAAGGTAAGGCTTTCTCAGCTCAGAACATGGCCTTGCGCCTTTACAGGTGCTGCCATCATACAAACTGCCAGAACCATAATGAAGACAATTTCGGCAGGGATGTGGTTCACAGGTTTAGAACTACTCCCTCTGGGGTGTGATATCACATTAGCCAAACCCAGTTAACCAGCAGGGGTATTAGACCAGATATTGTTATTACTGGCATGTCTGTTTTCACCAAAAATGCTTTGTCACCTACATGTTTTTCGAGGAATAAATGCATTCATGTTTCATTTATATAGTGGATAAAAGTCATTATGTATTCGTCATTTTTTACTTACAATTGCTACTGTGCATTGCCTTAGCAATCTTTGTGCGTGTGTTACACATAAATGCCTTTTTACATGCTTTATGCAGTAAAGCAGCAGTATTAATGTTTCTCTTGTTTTTTTTCCTTTGGGGATGTGCAAGTTTTTTTGCAGAAATAAATATTCCTGCCTATAAGTATCAACTTTTAGTAAATGTTGAGTGCTTTGAGGTGATAAGGTATGCCAAATGATGTTAGATGGGCAGGGATTATACTTCATGGTTGTGGAAACTCATGTATATAATGCCATTTTGTTTTTTTCTCTGAATGCATTCAGCTTTGAGCATAACTGATGCTATCCACTCTTTCCCCCGGCATGCTGGGAACTGTTGCTATGGACTCTGTTGCTTTCTGCAATGCGTTCACGTGAATCCAAGACAGCTTTCAAGAGTAGCGAGAATGACTTGCATACATAAGCGGCTGTACCCATTAGTGCATTACTATGACATGTAAACTGACCTGAATTTACATGAAAAAGTTTAACTCTGACATATTAAATTGTGATTATTCAATTTAGGTGGTAAATGATATAGGAGACCGTGGACTTTGAAAGTAAGATAAAATAACAAAAATATTGTAAATTAATCTGAAGCATTTCATAATGATGGAAAAGTAATGAGTTTACTAATGAAATGTTTCATTTCAATCATATGACGAGCATAGTATGATGGCTTTAGAGAATAATGTAAAGCTGTCGTTTGTAAATGGAAAATCATGATATCAGTAGTACAAATAATAAGTGATGACACTGAAAATCATTTTCTTTGGTGCCATGTAGTGAATGCAAATACATGGTAGAAATGCAGTGTTTTAATTGTGAAGTACTGAAATGCTGAGCAGGAATTGTTAGCTCAACGTATATGTGCCTTTATTTGGAGACATTTGAGCATCACTGAAGGATGCAAAATGACAGTATTATGACTGAAAGGCAGGGCTAGGTGCTAGGAAAAGGGTGAATCTGTTAACAGTTTTATTTATTTTACATTTGTTTACTGGGATAGTTCAACTGGATACATGTCCATTTTCAGCGGAGGCCCGGGGAGAAAAGCTCCACAAAGACAAATTTACATAGATTACACAGAAGTTAGCAAACAATTATAAAAACAAATTGATTATATACAATGGGTTAGTAGTGTTCTCTAGTAGGGACTCAAAATTGTCATCGACAGACAATTAAAAGTAAGAGACATCAGATTGGAAGCAGAGCTTGGTGATGTAGTTACAAGTTATGATAATTGCAGAATATGCTTTTAGTTTATCACTTAATCAGGGTTGGTACATGGGCATAGCCAATTCACTTTGAAATACTGTCTGAGGTTTTTTTTTAAGAGACTTTTGGAGGATTATAGGGTTATATAGTTTGGCAATGAATTCCAGGTTTTGTCAATGAAGTTGGCAAACAGGGATTCACCAGCAGAGTTATTAGCTTTGTGGGTTTGGACCAGTAGTTTATCGGCTGACCATAGGGATCTTAGATTGCTATATGGCTTAATAATATTTTTAAGTGAGGGGGTATCCTCAGGGTGGTACAAAATTTTGTGCACTATTACGAGTTGATTGAATTTAATTAAGCTAGGCAGTTCTAGCCAATCTAGTTGTTTAAGGTTCTGGCAGTGGTGGGTTCTATAGGTGGAGCCAGTGGCGAATCTGGCAATATGATTGTAGCTATGGGACAGCTTACCTAGTTCAGATTTGTTGAGGTTTGAGAGTACAGGCAAGGAATATAAGAGAGTAGAGAGCAGGTGTGATTGGGCAATTGCAGTCCTAGCCAGTGGGGTTAAAAATGTTTTGTTTCTATACAGTGATCCAAGCTTCTTATTGATGGTCTGTATGGTTTTGTTGACCTGTAGGTCAAATTTGAGGTTATTGTCTATGATAACCCCTAGCAGTTTGGTGTGATTATCTGGGGAAATATTGGTACCATTGTTAGATGTGACAGAGAATGAAAGTGTGGCAGATCTACTAGTGGGAGAGAAGAGTAGATGTTTAGTTTTATTGGGGTTCAGAAATAGGCATTGATTGGTGAGCCAGTTCTCGATAGTGTTAAATGTATTTTGGGTTAAGATTTGCAAGTCGGATGGGGAGGTGGCTGAGCAGATGAGAGTGGAATCATCTGTGTATTGGATGCAGGTGGCTTTAGGGATACCCGTGTGGAGGTTGTTGATAAAAATAAAGAGTAGTGGACCTAGTATGGACCCTTGAGGGACACCAAGTGTGAGAGGTAACTGGCTGGAGAGTTTGCCCTGCCATAGTACTGCCTGCTGTCTACCAGTCAGGTAGAACTGGAACCACTGGATAGCAGGCTTGTTGAGGGAAACAGATTTTTAGTGAAAGAATGAGAAGTTCATGGCTGACCATGTCAAAGGCTTTTGATAGGTCAAGAAAGAGGGCAGAGGTTAGCCTATTGTCATTCCTATTTTGGTTTATGGCAGTAGTAAAGGAAAGGAGGGCTGAGGTGGTGCTGTGGTATGGCCTGAAACCATGCTGGGAGTCTGATAGAAAGTTATTTTACTTTATTTTATTTTAATAGTTATTTTACTGTTGTGAATGTATTTATGACAGTGCAGGCATTACTGCAGCAAAACTTTACCTGGCTGGACTGAGATTTGCATGAGTACATAATTATGGGGTATGTGTCACCTACCTTTTAATAAGGATGGCAGGAATTACCATCATTGCTCTGTTGCTTGACTGATGATTACATCCAAACATTTTTGGTGTCTATGACTGTGGCATATTTCTATGTGCAGTAATGATGCAGAGCAAGAGATCAAGGCCTAGAAAGGACAACTTCACTTATGAGGAAAACCACAGCCTCGTGGCAGCCCATAGGTTAGATGCTAAACATCTGTTTGGTAAGGGGGGGCCCAAAAAAGTTAAGAGAACAAAGCCTGGGATAAAGTTATCATAGACATTAATGCCGTAGGTGGGGAAAAAACTGCACATTAACACAGTTTAATAAGAAGGCAGTTGTTATCTTAGGACTGGCTTGAAACAAGGTGAGGCAGAATGCAATTGCCCATAACAGTACTGGGAGGAAGGAGCTTCATCAATTATCCATTTAATCCCAGATGAACAATCTTTTCCATGCTTGGGGATGGCACAGAAGATGATGTTACTGGACTAATCACAGGTGGTGTAGACACTGGCTGTTACCAACATCTGTAGCGACAACATTCATCTGCTTAGAAAGGTTGGTTTAAAAACAGTAACATATATTTATATACAGAAATGAATGCTCCCATGGAATGATTACATTAAACACATTACAATTACTATTGATAAGTGAACTTCTACATCTACACAGAAGGCCAATAGAGGCAGTGTGCATGCTAAGTCTCCCACTATGTCTCCCTATTGCACATGCAGAAAAAAAAAGACTGAAAACACAGAAGAAGAGTGAATCTCAAAGATCACTGTTCTCCTTAACAAACACTGGCCCCCACATACCTAGAACTTATGTATACTAACTCCAAGATGATTACACCTAGGAGAAAAGATGATATGCCTAGAAATGGCATCTCACTTTTAGTATATGTAAGTCCAATTTTTCAACCATTCAGTCTCTGTACTTTGGGACTCACTCTAGCAAGTCCCAGCATTTCAAACTAATACCCTCCCCCACAACTCCTTACTAAGCACACAGTAGTGTCTGCTAAAAACTTACTAGTAATGTTTTTAAATAATTTTATATGGTCAGCAGCAGAAACAAACTGTTTCACTCCATCAATAAATCTGGATGATCTCAGTAGCAGAATGGCTATTGAAGAAGACGATGATTATAACATAGTTATACTTAGTAGGCAGCCTGAGGAAAGTGGCACATGATACCCAAGTTTAAATGCAGGCTCTCACACCTCACAACATGTTAGTAACTATGCAGGAAGTCACAGTGCATCACAAAGTCAAGTACATGCTGATGTTACACTCATTCGTGTACAGGGAAAAAACATGCACTTCTGCACCACAATTTCTCAACCGTGATGAAATCTTTCAGGATGATGGCAGACATTCAGAGGTAACACTGTCCACAATGACACCTTTACAAAGTGGAGCCAGGCACAAGAATTTGTCACAGCTACCCTAAAATCCATGTAAAGCATTGGATACCCAACAGAAAATGTGCCTTGACATTGTGAGGGGTCAGAGCACTGACACAGTGAGTCATCTGGAAATGGCCTGAGTCCTCCAGGGCATACATGAGGATTTCCAGCACTACATGGAAATGACACAAAGTAGGGATATTGTCACAGTCACACTGATGTTTAGCATGTTGGCACACCAAGCATCTTCAGCTGCCTACATTCATACACTAGTTAGGACTTAGCAGACTGAAACAGAATTCAGTCTTAGGAGGAAAAGAGGATGGGATACTGTCTGGACACTTGAGCACAGATCACATGAGACTACAAATGCTTCTCAAAGGTATTGTAATTAGGTGGGGGGAATAAGTACAACAGATTTCATGTAGGCCACTTCAATGTTCCTCTACATCTAGCAGATCCTTTCATTTGATGTCTCGATTATGGTCCTGCAGCACTGTCAGATCAGTATCTGTAAGATCACCTGCATCAGGTAGGTCATAATATTGGACCAACTCACCATCCAGCTCTCAAAACAACCCATATTCAAAATCATTTGCCCCATGACCTGGCCTATCTTTAGGAGATATGTATGACACATTTGGCCTTGACCTACTGTGAATCAAGTGTGACATTTCTGTTACTAACAATATGACCTTCCCAAAGACAGGTGAATGTTTTACTCGAAAGGTAATAAGTTATTTATAAAAAGAAAATGTGGGGTGGCTTAGCATGCTTTGTAACTGTATGCATTTCATTCCTGTAATGGTAATATTTACAACCTCACTGAACTGAGAAAGGAAAGCTGTACATCATAAGACAAGATTGCAGTGATTAACACCATTAATGCTGTATGCACTGACATTGTTACAGCTGGCAATTAATTACACCTGAAAAGTAGTAATACAAAAGTTTTCATGGAACACTAATAAGAAAATTACAGATTAAAATGAGTATCTCGCCATGGAAATAAGGATCCCCATTGAAATGTAGGCACTCATAATGCCAAATTTCAAAAAGCTTAAAAAAAGACTCAAAATACAGAAGAGTGAATTTTGAAAATTGCAAGCCCTCCTGAACTTATATATACCAACTACAAGATTACCATACCGCAGACAAAAGAAACAGTACAAGCTTGTAGTACCCAAAAGTTTAGCTAGCACCCGATGCTGTGATAAGTTGGACTGGGTCCAGCTTTCACAGTATGAAAAACATGAAACAAAAGATTCCAGATGATAACCGAATAGTCAGTTATTCGTGCTAGATCTAAACCCAGGTACAAGTAAGGGAAAAGGATGTTTTGTTAAAAAGGCAAAAACAATATTCTTAAAAAAAACAATGTGGACTTCATGTTCCTTGAAAAGAAATTCCTTTATTTTAGAATTTATAGTCAACAAATAACTGGCTATTTGGTTATCATCTGGAATCTTTTATACCATGGAGAAAAGGAAATATTCCGAGAAAAGGCATTTCAGACTTAATAAATGTAAGTTCATTCTTTTGGCCATTCAGTCTCTGTGTTTTGTGACTCACTCTAGTGGGTACTGACATTTCAAATGGTTAACTGCAAACAAACACTGCTGCTACTTCACCCTCACCACTGCACAAATGGTGATATATTCTGTCTGTGAATTATTGTGTATAACAAAATAAAATAATCTGAAGTGCAGTACCTCAACAGACAACATAATTCAAACTAAGAAAACATTGCATAATATAAAAAAGCAATATGTTTCCATTCAAATGCAAAGCATGAACTCATGTTAAATACCGAATTAACAGTTTTTACTAATTGCACCACTTGAGGACATTCAATATGAGTGTACTTAAATAAACCACCTCACTAGAATTTATTTATAAAACAGTTAAAAATGTGATTATTACTTATATAATACCGTATGACATCAGCAAAGAGGAGTAAGTAAGCACTCGGGCATGATATTTAAAAACAGAAATATGAGTATATTTTCTGAAATTAAAAAAAAAACAATAATTATTCAAAGATGAAAAGGAATGTCAGATGTAGAGTGACAGCAGATCATGCACCACACATCATAGCCCACAGATATCACTGCATGTATCAAATATACTTTACATGCTTTTTTCAACAAATGAAACACTAACCTAAAAATAATGGTCTACTATGCTGGACTAGTCACCTTCTCTTTTCCTCAACAACAACCAATAAATAAAACAAAAAAAAGCAGCAAATACAACAGAAAAAGACCAGGATCCCAGGATATCAAATTTATTTTACTCTTTCTGACGTCTCGGCATACACTGCCTTCTTAGAGTACATGATTAATTAAAATAAAGCACATGCTATAAATACATCCACAAATTAACAATTAGATGATGAAATAATCAATTAATGTCATAAAATAATTAATTGACACATTCCTTAAAGCAACATGTGCCAATTAAAATCAACATTCATGCCCTTAGGGAGCAAAGTATCAAATTTTAATACATAAATTGCTTCTTAATAAAGAAAGTTATGCTTACTATTACCCTCACCCAAAGAACCACAATCTACTTTTTCCAAAATTGTAGCTTGTAAATCAAGGGTTGAACTACCATGTGCTTCCAAAAAATGTTGCGCCACTGAACTTTGTTCTTTTTTATTTATTATATCATGAATATGTTCTAATAGTCTTATTTTAAAGGCCCTTTTAGACTCCCCCACATAAAACTTATTACAAGGACATCTGAGGGCATAGATAATGCCCTCAGTGTCACATCTGTAATTCCCACGTACTTCAAATTCTTTACCATTGAGAAGTCTAAAATAAGGAACAATAAACTTACATGTCTTACACTTGCCACATCCTAAATATACCCCTACTATTTAATGATTTATATAAAATCTCCTTAGGAATTTGAAATCGAGATTTAACCAGAAAACTCAATATTACGGCCCACTCTATAAGAAGCAACAAGTTTCTTAGGCATCTAAGAACAGCCAGCCTTTAAATTTAATAAAAATTGCCATTGTGCTTGTACAACATCCAACAACCTTTTACTAAAACCACTATATGTGGTAACAAAATACATGTTATGCTCAGATTCCTTATCATTGTATCTATTGAGGTTACCCCTCCATTTCTTGTTCTTATTCCATCTATATTCATTATTAAATTTAAGCCATACTTTAGTAATTAAATCTTTACCATAACCTCTCTTTTCAATCATCCCAAAGGTGCAGCCCATTTCTCTTAAGAAATCTTGTTCATCACTGCATAATCTAAAAAGACGTATGCATTCACCATACGGTAAAGCCTCTATCGTATGTCCAGGATGACAACTTGTTGCTTTCAAATAATGAATGTCTCCTTGTAACTTCCTGTGTACTTTCGTAGTTAACATACTATCTTGATTCAACACCAAATCAACATCCAGAAAGGAAACAATCTTCCCTATCTGTATGCCATCAAATGTAAAATTGAACCTATTCACCTGCAACTCATCCAAAAATGTCTGCACTTCATGTTCGTCACCTTCACATAAAAAAATTAAATCATCAATAAATCTAAAATAACATTTAACATGTTGGCAAAAAATGTATTTCTATAAATATTTTTTTAATTCAAACAATCCCATAGTTAAATCTGCATATGAGGGGGCAAAAGCTGCCCCCATAGCTGTTCACCATTTCTGGTGATAATTATCATTATTAAACTCAAAATAATCTTCTCTTTTCCTGCCTAGCCATATGCCATGCACGAGCCTGCTGCATGCTGTCTCTTGCAACTGCTGCTGGCTGGTCATCATTAATCATATGACTGGTGTATGACCATGCTATGCAGAAAGCAACATATGGTAAACATCCAGCATGAACTAGCTAGGTCATACTAAAGGGCACCAACAGAATCATCCAGGCAATTAAAATAAACTCTTCAGGAGGCCAAAGAAACTCTTGAAGATATTACAGGCATAGGACAGGGCTATATTAAATTTCTCTTCTGCCACCCCACTTGGATCTCTCACTTTGTCATAAGCCACAGCACCACTGGATACCCACCATCACCTAAAAGAAAGAGAGAGAAAGAGAGAAAAGAGAGATACATAATAAAGAAAAAGTGGTTTGGACACCTAAATGAAAGAGAGAAAAGAGAGAGACATAATAAAGAAAAAGTGGTTTGGACACCTAAATGAAAGAGAGAAAAGAGAGAGACATAATAAAGAAAAAGTGGTTTGGAATTCAAATACATTTCATCATAATTAACTATTTAAATAAAAAAGAAAGAAACAACAAAAAAAATGTTCAGCTTTCCAACATGATGACCACTGGGTATCCTACCATATAGAAAGAGGTGGTGCAGTGAGCCAATGTGCCAGTGACAAATATGGGACTCGTGCACTGCCAAAATGATGGGCAGAGATGTTGGTGTTATACCATGTATCACACACTACCTGGCAAATGATGGAATGGTAACCCTTCCTATTGCAGGAATGCTCACCACATGGATCAGATGGGGCCCTAAATGAAAAGTGGGTGCAATTTATCACACTGAATACCTCAGGGAAAAGTGCCACCCCATAAAAGGCATGCATAGTCTCGGTGCAGTTTTGAGATGACATCATTAAATAGATGTATTGATCCACACATGCAAGAAGTGCATCAAAAAACTGCTGCAGTATTCTTCAGGCAGAAGCCTGTGAGATACTCAGTGTGTCCCCAGCCTGTCTCTGAAAGTTTCTTGTGGCAAGTACAGTGAGTGCTAAACATACTTTAGTGTCAACATGGATAGGAAGTCCACACATTCCTCAGGTGCCTCTCTGGGGGTCATACATGCTCATTAAGACCCTTAGAATCAAGTATTTCCTGATTATTAAAATTCTACTGGGCTATTCTCTGCTTATATCTGCATTCTTGAATGACAAGTGTTGCTGGGTACAAGTGGTTTTGGCTCAGCTAAGACATGAAGTTCACAACGGGAAATAACGAGGCAAGCATCTTTGTGGATTGAAAAGGAGATAGAATAGATGAGACTCCTCTTTATATGACATATCTGTGCATGTAGCAGAAAAGCCCTGTGAACTTTCCATTAATGAGTTTCAAAATATTACAGCACATGTTATATCTCATGTAACCTCAGTCCATGACAACTTAGCCACTTTCAACTTGGACAGGGGTCTTGTCCTCCTGTTGAATACAGTCACTGATAAAAGTTCATTAAAGCTTCCACAAAGTTCTTTTCCCATGTTTCTTGTTTGTCACTTTTCTCATTGATCAACACGTCAGTTATGTTGTAATAAAAAGATTTTTCACACAAAAAAAATTCTGTATAAGAAGCTTTCTGCAGTTAATTTGAAACTGCAGAAAGCTTCTTATGCAGCTGGATAATCACCTGAATTTTACTGCTTCAAATGGCTACAGTTAGCCACAGATCAGACTACTTTATCCAATAATATTTTGGGTGGTGTTAATGTGTCTCCATATTGGTGGGAGGCAGTGGTGACTTTTCTACCTAAATGTAATTGGAACCACATGACACAGACATCTATATTTATTGTTCCTCATCATTAACTGCCAGTGCTAAAATGTATGCAAACACCTTGGGAGGATACTTAAGAAAAGTGTTTCCACATTTTGTTGAGAACTCAAGAGGCTTTGTAGTACAATGATGATCAAAAGACAATTGGAAATAATTGTTGGATATTATGGAAGCAGCTAAACACCTGAATGTATCACAAAGCTGAATTTATCCTATTCATTTACTAACTGCAGTAGAACCCTGTTCAATAAGAATCATTTTCAGGATCATCCTGAGGATATAAGAAAAAAAACAAACATAGAAATGACTTTTACACAAATAAAAGAAAAATAGCAACGACTTATTATAGACAATCACTGCAAGTGTGTAAGTGCATTCAGAAATCACATCACAAATCAAGACAGTGTATGCACTCATTCCCTAGGATTCAGAAATGCTTACGATGAACAGGAAGCCTTAACACAGCTGTTTTATCACTTGAGGAAGCTGTTTCTATTTTTAGATTACCCCATTTGGGGGTTTCCTGTTAGTGGGTGCCTCAACATGGATGGTAGTCTTATTTGCAGAGTTGGATACTAATGTGGAAATCTAGGGAAACAACTAATGCTAATTAGCATATGCAATCCCCTGGAAATGCCAATAACTCCTGATATATGCTGCTGAGCAATTCAGGGAATCACTCAGCCATGTCAATTTCCACTGTTGGAGGAACAAGCAAACACATTAAAAAATATAAAGGTCATCTATTCACTCTTTTAGAAACAGGTGTGGTACAGCTAATTTCAGTAAAGAAGTAGGGGTGGTGTGTGTATTAGTGTGTGTACATGTGTTTATGCTTGTTTGTAGGGGCATGAATGAAGCTGGATTAATGTGTGCGTGTGTGTGTGTGTGTGTGTGTGTGTGTGTGTGTGTGTGTGTGTGTGTGTGTGTGTGTGTGTGTGTGTGCATCTGTGCATGTGTATGTGACTGCAAGTATGTGCTTTTATGTGTTATCTTATTTACAAATAACAGTATGGCTTTTCAACTGATATTGTGCATTATCATTCATCAATCCTTCATAAGTACTTAGCCATTGGACATTGGACATGGATACATCCTGTAATACAATGTTGAGAGACTTAGCTCATCCAATTCAACATATGGGAAGTGCACCTTATTTATGACCAAAAAGTTTATCCATCATTGCATACCCGAGGATTCAAATGGGAGGGGGGCTTTGGGGTAAAACTACCTCAGCATTGGACAAATTGAATTATATCCCATCCCTCAGGGACAATCAGCATAGTAAGAATGATGGCACTGTCAATTTAATATGCCTAGGTTATCAAAGCTCCCTTCATTCTAGATCACCAGATGCAGACTAAATAAAAACCATTTGTCACTGAGTTGTTTGGAGAAAGAAAGGTGGTAGAATTTGGTGGACCAGTTCAGATGAAAACCAAGGGGATCGGGCTTCCTGAGCATACCCTGCTTTGTCATTGTCTTCAGCCTTGCAGGAATGCTTACATGGAATTATATGACCAAAATTAAAAGAAGCTAGTTCTAGCAAAGAAGCAGTGAAACCTGATAAAAAAGTCTGTGCAAGTGTCTGAGAAGATAATAGAAAGACATCTAACCTGGGATTCCCATGAGATAGAAAGCCCATTTTCTAGTGGTAGACAAATACACAGATGCATTTAAAAGGAAGAATAAATGGTTATGGGTACAACAGACTTCATAGATTCGTATGTAAGTACTAGGCTAGTTGACCTTGTGAGTCATTTTAAGACTAGCCAATTTTCCATTTTGTACTCAAAATAATAACATATCCCATTTGGTTATAGATTGGCCTTATCCATCCCATGGTCAGTAATTATATATGACCCCTAATGAGAATAACTGGGATCATACCATTGTTAATTTGAGCAGACCCATGCATGGGACAAAGGATCTAGGAGCTACTTCTGCCCATTAGTAGTACATGGGGCAGTCCTGGGGTAATTTTTGTTTTTATTTTTCATTCCATAGATGTAAGTTGCACTTGAAGATGGACAGAGATGAACTTTGTTTTATGTGGATGGGGTGTCTGTTCAACAGCAGTGGTATCCTCTAAGAGCTATAACTGTTCCTCCAAACAATTCTGTCGATGTTGTAGACCAGATATAGATCCCTATACCAAGTATTTCTAATGCCATTTGATTTGCTGATGTGCAGTAAATCCATTGGTAATAGGTTGGAGGATGGATTGTATGCCAGACACAGGTCACCTCCTCACAATCTGTAGGATACTGAGTAAGGTATCTCTGTAGATATTCCTATTGTTCCATGTGCCTGGACAGATACATGCCAAAGGGGGAATTATATTCAATAATTGGCTAATGACGTCTGAATAAAGGAGGAACAATGTCATTCCTAGATGTTGAAATAATTATGTTTATAAGCTGTGCAATATAGAAGGACTTTCTTACAACAGTATACACATATTGCTCAAACGTTAGGTCACTGTCCACATAAGTTCCGAAATCCCAAATAATTGGGTAAACTCTTAGGGGAGTATTGTCACTATTATAGTTCCTTAGGATGGATGACTTCCCAAGTATATAATAATGTATTTTTTGACATTTGTCCATGATTTTGGCACCAGTTATTTACTTGAGACAAACTTTCCTGCTGGATGGCTAAGTTAATTGAGGATTTAATGACTGCTCCTAGCTTGCAATTACTGCAATCTTAGTCAGCCAGAGCCCTTTGTTATGTTGGTTTATAGAGTTAGATCATAGATTAGTACTAGGCTAACTGCCCTTTTTGGGGCATTTGAAGGCTAGCCAGTTACCCCGTGTGAGAATCAAACCCTCCACCTTGTGTCTTTAAGGTAAACACCTTAACCATTATGTCATCCTCCCATTTCAAAAAAATTGATGCCAAACAGGACATGGTTAGAAAGTTTACGTGGAGATGAATGTAGAACACAATTGAAAAGCTTTGTTTTTCTGTGGGATAAATGCAATATCCCCTGAGGGAGATGGTTAGAATAAGAAGAGTTTAAGACCAAACTACAGCTATATCGTATATCAAAAAATATCCCTGTATCTATTACTGTTTGCCCTAGTTAGGAGATATGCTTGTCCATATGGGGGAGGGGAGCTAGGACTCACTGGAAATATGTCTAGAGATGAGGAATTTAAAGTATCTGAAGATTTTCTGAAATTGCAAAATGTAAAGATTATGGAACAGAAGTGCCTGGAGCAGAAAAGGACATAGTAAGTGGCTTGGAAGGTGACACAAACCATTACAAAGTATGTTGCCATTTATGACCTTTGTCAAAGAATTTTACACAGGTGATATTTTACATCACTGAATATTTATGGGTGGAACAATGCCATTTTCTGGCTCCTTCCACTGTACATGCATCCCAGTGGGAAGATGCACATGTGGTAAGAATGTGAGACAGTGATAAATCTATAGAAGCCCATAGGCATCATCTATTGTGAGGTATATCACAAGAAAGTCTGTTATAGTTAGGATAGTTTTTCAATGTTTGGCATCTCAGCAGATACACATAACATGAGATAGGAGAGAGTTGAAGAGGTAATGATAGTGGACTGTGACCGTAGGCATCATGCTTGTTGCTTGAAATCAAACCTGAGTAGCCTCTGTACTGAACTCTACTCTTCCACCTGGCTAGACAAAGGACTTTGTTGAAACATTATCTACCATGCTTACAGGATGCAGTAGAAGCACTGGAAAAGTTGGCTAGGTATTAGCAGACATGTGCAGTTAGGTTTTACATTGGTTTCTGCTTATAGGAGCTGTTCTCGACCCATACCTCTCAACTGTCCCTGATTTTCAGGGCGTCCCTGATTTTGACTCAGATTTTAACTCTGTCCATCTTAATCCCTCCTAAAACTAGTGACTTTTGGAGGAAAGGTGGTGAATTACACTTAATGAATAATGACAACAATTAAGATTTATAAACTTTTTTTACTTCAGAAAATGTGTATTAATTCACATGCTCTGATTCTGTCAATGCTTCAAGTTAATAGCATTAATATTTTAAAAGTGTCCCTGATTGTCCCTCATTTTTTCTTGACTTGTCCCTGATTCTGTTGAAATTTGTCCCCAATTGGTTGAGAGGTCTGAGACTCGACCCCCAATAATTATCCCTCCCTTATACAGCTGCAGTAGTAGTTACTAGCTAATGACAGACTGATGATTCCCTTATAAGAACCCCTTCAATGTATGGCACATGAATTGAGCATATCTTCATCCTAGACCAGGTACTTGTTCATGTAGACTTGGTTATAGGAGCTTTAGAAAACTCTGTATATGATAAAGCCAATAGCTAACTGTGTTATGATAGGTTCTTTATGGCCAATGACAGAAAATGTGAATATCTGCAGCACCATATGACCAGTTAATAATTAACCATTAATGTGTTTGTGATTACAGCAGAGTTACAATACAGGGCAATATGACAACCCTCTATTATGAATGTGTGTGTGTTTGATTACCACACATATAACATTATACAATACTTTGCAAAATTATCTTATTAATGGAAAATCTGTTGCTTGGAAAACATCTGCTGTTCTAGAAGGAAAGGAATTGACACTCTGCTTCTAAGGAAAGGAATGCAGTGTATAAAACTGCCACTGAAGTGTTAGCTCCCATAAATTTCAGTGAGACATATTGTTCCCTTCCTGCTCACCACATCATTATTTGACAAATTATAGGATCTGTTACTGATTTCATAGAGTAAATGTGAAGCAATAGCCCTCCTCATCTACTTTGTCTTCCACTAAAATACAGCCTGGAAATAAAATGATAAAAGCTCACATTTATCACTGTCTGAAGCATCAGTGGGCACACTGCGGAGAGATAGTAAAGTTGTGGAAAATCACTTTGGGAGATTCTGTGCAATGAGATAGTATTAAAAGCACAGTGGCTCACGCAGTACATTAAGGGTGTAAATCAATATGAGTGTTATAATCTAGGATGGAGTAGACAATACACGATCAGACATTTTGCTTTGTCCATACCCAAAATATGCAGTTAAATCAATAAAAATGAGTAATTAAGGCCATTACACTGAGCATTTAAATTCTTGTAATAGAGGTACAAAAATTCTGACCTGTAAATAATAGCAAACTGTGTGCCATGAACCAGACCTTTGAGATATATATTTACATATCATCAGGTTATGAGCCCTAGGTTTCAAATTGCATTGCAGTCAAATAATCAATTCACTCCTTTTCATACATGCATATACACACGTATGTATGTATGTATGTGTATAAACTGCAGTCATCTATTAAAATTTGTGCATCTGTATATATACAATCAGACCCATCCACAGGAAAGATGGATTGCAGTAAGCAAAAACAGCAGATTTTATTAAATGAAACTGAAACTAGGCTTACCTGTGCTCCAAAAAGATCAATAAACTAAAATACTTCTAAGAACAAAGCACATATTTTTTTTCTTTGAAAGAAAAATGCTCCATGCAGCTATTTGCAGTCACAGAGCATTCATGTTCAGAAATTTCCTTTCATTCTTTCATTCCCCAAGCTTGGAACACCTTGCTGTTCCCTTAGGGAGCACACATGTGGGAATGCTGCTCAGCAAATATTTAAAAAATTCCATCTCTACAAAACAGCTTAACAAGTCACTCCCACTGTAACTTCAGTGGGAACAACTTTCTTCTGCACAGGAAAAGCTATCCATGTTTATGTTTATTATTGCCTCTTCCCATTCTGAAGCAGTGTTTCTTAATTACACAGCAGAGAGACTTTCCCCATTAGATTTTCACTTTACTTCCTAGATGGCACATGGCACTTAACAGACATTTTCTTTCTTTTTCCTTAAGTGCATTTAACTGACTATAATCATCCCTTACTAGGAACTTCTCTCTCTCTCTCTCTTTCGCTCTAATGGGAAAAATATTTTTAGTTCAGTTACAACAGGGGACGCCTGTGGCCTGCTGAATTCTCTGTCAAAATAAGAACTCAGAACTCAGAGGTCTTGGTAGACTGACACCATGTTAACTCTTAATTTAACTCATTCAAGCCTATAACACCTTTTTTTTTGTATATGTTGGTTAAAACACACACCATCTTATGGCATCCAGACTGTTTTTTGGAGCTGGCTTTAACTAAGTAACTTACCTACTAATAACAGGCATCATTAGAAAGGCCAAGGAAAAATTAACAAATGACACTAAGATTGTTAATTTAGGATGTCCTGCAGTAGAAAAAATAATCCTTGTTTTCTATTTATTACTCATATTTTTATATTTATTTTCCTGTTTTCATAACCAAGAAACTTGCATGATATTTATTTAGTTATTTATTTATTTATTTGACATTTGTTGACCGGGATAGTCTGACTGAGGTTGAGGCCTTTTTCAGTGGAGGCACAGGGAGAAAAGCTCCACAGTACAAAGTATAAAATTAAAAATGTTCGCAGCACAACTTAAGCAAGTAATACATTCATAGTACAGGTTATGCGAGTAAAAAGAAAATAACAAGCAAGTAATAAATTCTCAGTACAGGTAATGCAAGTAAAAATGTAATAAACACAATAAAAAGTTTATATAAAGTAAGGTTAAATAGATGAATTTTTCACACGTAAGAGAAATTAAGCAAATAAGACATTTCAAACAGGTAGTGAGTATTGAGAAGATGGGTAAGAACAGAGAGGCAAAAATGTAGAAGAATTGATTGTATTCATCTAGAAAGATAGTTGTTGCAGTAAGACTGGATATTGAGGATTATGGTGTGAAATGCCAATGAGTGAGACAAAAGAATCCATTGTCACTGCCCATTTATGTCACACTATACTAGAGCTACTGCTATTTGTTTGTTAGTCATTATGAAAATAAGCAATATTTCCATTTGTACTTAATTCTCCAAAAGCTAAGTAACTTACAAACTATTGCAATGCATCATATGAAACCTTAGATGTTGTTGAAGAAAACTGCCATTGATGTTTGCATTGTAAGTTGCACATTTTGAGAGATATTTAACCAATAACCCACGTCTGGGTATGGGTAATGCTGGATTTACCCATGGTTGGTGTGGTTTGGTCATGAGGGTGAAGCCTGAGTGGCCAAACAAAGACAACCGTGGGTAAATCTAGACCCAGACATGGGTTATTGCTATTATACAATGACATTATTTAAGAACAAAATACTTACTTTTCTTAAATAATGCCTTTGTATAATACCTGCTAGTCCCCTTCATCAGTTTTCCGCTATCCTGGAGCTTTTTCTAATGTACTGCGCATGCGTATGCTTATGCAGTACATCAGATCTGTGTGTAGAGGAAGCAACAGAGAAAGGAAGATCTCCGTTGCTTTTTTAAAGCTGTCTCGCTATGTTAAATGAGTTTAACATAGTTAGATATCTTTAAAAAAAGCAATGGAGAAAGAAAGATCTCCATTGCTTTTTTTTTTTTAAGATATCTTACTGTGTTAAACGTATAACATAGCACGTTTACAGCAATGGAACTCTTCATTTCTCCATTGCTACCTAACACAAAATATCAAGACTTATACTAATGGAAAATTAGTATAAGTCAGATTTACAAGGGCACGCTGGTTGGGCTGGCCAATCAGCGTGAACATTTCAGAATACTAATAGGCAGTCATTGTATAATTAGTGTGAGTTGTATTGCTTATTACACAATCAATCATATGTTATCATATTTCTGTAAATATATTAATAAACATGCACCCTGAAAGGAATTTCTTGTTGTCATGTGAAAACGTATGTCTGTTTATCAAAAGTGTTCAAGAAATATGTGTCTAAGTTGTGCCGTTTCCAAGATATCACAGTTTGTTTGTGAAAGTTTAGTATAAAATGCAGTTCTGGGTTTGCTTGCATTATGATATAATATTTATGGAAAGACTGTGGATAAACTGACTGTTACACTTTAAAAAATACTTCTTACTGATAACATTGCCATTAGCACAGTTTTAATAGCTTTTATTGTTCACAACATATTTACATTTATTTATCTTATGATTTTGAGTTCATTTTTCAGAAAATGCTTTGGAATGCAAGGTTATATGTAGGCTGCTAGAGGTGTGACATTCCACACCATATAGGTGTTAATGAATTAACTTGTGAGTGTGGCTAAATACACTCTTCAGAAAGGTTAGCCTTTCACTTTCTTTCACTGTCTGGACTTATTCCAGCTAGTTTTTAATGATTAATTCCTTCAGCACCCAACAGAGCTACCTGATTATTGTGTGTGTGTGTGTGTGTGTGTGTGTGTGTGTGTGTGTGTGTGTGTGTGTGTGTGTGTGTGTGTGTGTGTGTGTGTGTGTGTGTGTGTGCACGCGGCACGTGCGTGTGCATTTGTGCATGTGAATAAGTTGGTATGCGTATGTAAGAGTCTGTGTGCGCCTGGAACTATAGACGTCCAATTCATACCAAGATATAAAAATCAAAGTATGGCATGTTACATTAGAGCTAGTGATCATTTAACAGAAAATAACTAATTCAAATGCCTAGAGAAGACAAGGTAAAAAAAAAAAAAAAAAAAACAATGAAACAATAATCATCCAAAAATGACACCACAGAAGAATGAGACACTTTTACTCCATTAAGCACTTTCATCCAACACAGGACTTCATCAGAGTAAATATGCATATTTAAACAGAGTATTATTTTCATTTTTTGTTTTGTTATAATATAGATGTTCCTTAATCATTTGGATAGCTTACGGGTGGTCATACCCACTAAGGTCTGTAACTTTTTTTTAAAAAATAGCTTTCTGTATTAGAGCATGCAGCATTTGATTATAGGAGGTTGTTACAAGGATATTCTTGAAAAGAGAGAAACTTTATGGCAGTTAAGATTACAGGCTGACAAATCTCCAGGGTTGAATGAAACTGTTAACATTAAATGTTTTTTAAAGGGAAAAAATGTATGTTAGATACATTTTTAAAACATTGTCTCTTTAAATCTGAGTGAATGGAGTTAATTGTTTTATTAATGTTGTCTTTTCATTGGTCTACCATTATTTGAAAAGTGTGGAGGTTTATTGTAGTTTTATTCTGATGAAGTCCTCTGTTGGATGAAAGCACTTAATGGAATAAAAGTGTTCTTCTGTGGCATTATTTTTGGGTGATTTTTGTTTCAGTTAACAGGAAAGAAAACTCAGAGAAACTGCTCTAACATTTAATTACACAATAAATCACAATACAAGAGTTGTGTAAGAAGATTATTTAAATTCCGAGAAAAAAAGAAGAAGTTATAATTCATAATTTGTTAGTCTGTCTAAACATACAATCTTTCTGAGATAGATGTTTTGGTTAACAGAAAATATGAATTAACTATAATTTCCAGTTTATAGCGATGAGAAAGACAGGGACTATTAAGAGAATAAGATACAGGCTTAGAACGTATGGATGTTGTGTGCAGTTAATCAATTTCAGCAAACTGAAAGGGACGGAGAAGGAGAAAAGATAATCAGCAAAATTAAATAAAGCCTACATGGTAGCACACTATTTTGGATTCAGTAAGCGGCTGTAGAGCCGCACACAGCAACACAAACAAGGTAAACACTGAGGCCTGCAAATTATAGCATAAGCAACTAAATTGTATGCTAATCATACCAATCCAAGATGGAGGAGCTATTCAACAAGCTATAAAGCAACTGCGTAGACTGAGTGTTGTTTTTTTTCTGCGACTTCTAAAACCTATTGGAATGCAGCCACGGAAATCAGTCTTCACAGAAACAGTATTAGCGGCTGCTGTTGCTTTAATTCATGTGTATGTGCAACAGGCTGAAGTCTATGCTGCTACTGTTGCTTATAGACCAAGGCCAAGAAGGAGAAGAGTTTTCAGACCACAGGTAACTTATCACATCCTACATGATGTGGAAATTGTAGAATGCTACAGGGTGGATAGAGACACATGACAAGAACTCTGCAACCTCTGTCGTCCTCAATTCAGAGCCAGGGCAAACCAAGGGGAACCCATCCCAGTGGAGATAAAGGTATGTGTAGCACTTAGAATCTTAGCTACAGGTACCTTTCAAAGAACAACAAGGGGCATGCTGGGGGTATCACAAGCATCAGCATCCAGGATCCTCCATCAATTTTTGAATGCTGTGTTAAAACGTGCCAGTAACAACATATATTTTCCCTGTACTCCTGAGGATATGGCCAGGAATATGCAGGAGTTCTACCCTGTAGCACACTACCCTGAAGTACTGGGTGCCATAGATTGCACACATGCAGAAATTAAGGCACCACCTGGGGAACAGGGAAGACTCTACATTAGTAGAAAGGGCTTTCACTTTATTAACTGCAGAGTCATATGTAATGCCAAGGGAAAAATATTGAATGAGTGTGCTGTCAACCCATGCAGTTACCACAACTCACATGTCTGACACACCTCCCAACTGTATCAGATGTTTGCTGGGGGGGGGGGGCCTATCCCTCAAGTAATTTACAGGGAGATGCAGGTTATACACTGGAAACATGGCTGATGGCACTCATCAGAAATGCACACACACCCACTGAAGAATGCCATAATGAGGCACACGCTCAAACCAGAAATTTCATAAAGCATATGTTTGAGCTTCTGAAGTCACTGTACAAGTGCCTAGATACATCTGGGGGAGCACTATGCTACAATCTATGGACATGTACTGAAATATTCACAGTATGTGCCATGCTACACAGCATCATCCTGAGAAAACAGCTTCAGCAGGATCAACAAGGGGAAGGAGCATGCATTCCACCACCAATGCCAAGGTCACCACAACCACACACAGATGAGGAGTCAGAGGGGGAACCAACAGCTGCTGTGGGTGTAAACAGATGTAGGCATGCTCAATATCCCCTTGCATCAGCTAAGAGACACTGCATAGCACACTCATTCACTACCTAAGGGCCTAAAACCTTCTTCGCATGCACATACACATAGTAACATTGATGCCAAGCAACTCTCACAACCTTTACCTCACAACCTTTACCTCCTCATGTATTGACTGTATACTGCTTGCATCAGACAGAGTCAGCCCTGAACTAAAACTTTTGCAACTGCTAGATTTACAAGGTAAGTGTTGAACATGAAGTGCATTGTGAATAATATGAATGACTAGCATATCTTTGCCTTTTGTTACTTTGCAGTGTAAGCAAGTAAAAGGTGGTGATTTGTAAAGAAATTACCTTAACATGTGACAGCAGAGACTTATTTGACTTATATTTATCCATTATTAAGTAGTAGGACTCATGCATCAAAGATTCACACAGTCATACCTCCCAAAATTAGTGATGGTCACTGCAAGCCCTCAGTTTAGCACCAAATGTTTGTACTGCAAAATAATTAAAGAGAGAAGTTAGAAAGTAATGATACCCATTTCAGTTTCAGATTTCACAACCCTCACAATATTATTAACAATAAAGATGGAAAATTTTGATGCTATCAGCTGTCTAACTTTCTAAGGCCAATATAAGTCAAAGGTACAATTACTAGTTCAACATCACAAATGCAGCTATACTAAGCACTAAGTCAGCTATGCACTCTGAGCATCAGACACAAAGCTTATATATCCTTAAATCCAAGATACAAAACAAGGATATGATGCAGTTATCATCACTTGCACAGGGTGCATACCTTTCAACCTGGAAACATATAAAATTAGGACAAAGGCCCCTGAAAAGAATGTACAACTGGCCAAAAATCGGGATGACGATTAACATAAAATGTTCATACATAATGATGTGACCCTGCCCACTCCAATAGAATTGTGGGATACCAGGATGAAGACTGAAGTCAATAAATACTAATAAATAATGTCAGACATTTGAATTTCAGACGTTATATCCCTCAGAAAATATATAATAATGCAAAACATGTTATTTTAGTGACTATTTGAGTTTACAGGAGCAATATGTAAACTCTGTCCCTATTTTTAGGGCTTTGTCCCACCATTATATTTGGCTTTGTCCAGATTTCTTGCTCTGAGAGATTGAGAGGTATGCTCCCATTATTTTTTGCTTTGTCCAGATTTCCTGCGCTAAGAGTTTGAGAGGTATGAATGCCCCACTTGGGCATTTAGAAAAAGAAAAAGGTGACAACCATAGCAACAATTGCATACATCACTACTGTTGCTCTCCTACTTTGGATACAATAGAATAGTCTTCATGGGTTCTGTTCAAGCAGCTTTATTGTATACAGACACATCACAATGGAAGTTTACTGACTTTAACTTAAGTAACTTATATACAAACTAACTGCAATCATACATGCTCACTCTCTGGCTGCACTCTCAAAATGGCACTGGGAATAGCATGTACTTGGTATTTATATGTGCAGGTTCAGTCCTTGATATGCTTCTTAAAGATACAGCACATACACTCTGATCTACAACTACAGTCTATCATTTCATTCAGCATGCCATTGACATAAGATGCCAGCCATTTTCACATCACCCACACAATGCTTTCTAAACTGTGCTTCTTAGCTATTGACCTCTGATCTTTAGAATCACAGACAAAACCAAAACAGCTAGGTACAAAGGTTGGAAATCAGTGACACTTTTAAGCACTGATACTCTTTATGTCGCTTAAAGAGTAAGAATTGTATTAATACTTTTTTCTCGGTACTACTAATATTTTGAACAAAGCCTCTTGTGAGTTTGCCATCCTCACTTTTCTTTCAGCTTTGCAATATTGAGAAAGACAGTAAAACCTTGAAGCAAAGGAGAAAATACAATTGATAGGTATTGTTATCTGATACATGTCACAGACAGGAGGTGATCTTCTATTACAAACAAAGCTTACAAGCATTTGCAGCACACCTGATGTATAGCTCTACCTATCTCTTCGTTTTACATTGTGCTCAGAGAATAAAGGCTGCTGAAAGCTTTTGTACATACAGCAGTTCCTCAAACCAAGTACTAAACATCAGGTAGGAGGAGCATGTCTCAACTACTAGCCATTGTGCTGCCACACATAAGTTCGCACACTTTCCTAGTTTCTGTGTAAACCACCAACATCTTGTTTTTACCACATAAATAACAACAACAATAACTAGCGATGCAAGCAGATGGCAACTTTTACTTGTGATATCTGTTGCTGTTAAGCAGATTTCACAGGGACAGGAAAGATCACTAGTACATATTAAAAAAACTTTCAGGGATACACAAAAAGTTAAAAACAACTCGACACTTCATTTGTATTGTGCCGCTTATTGCCCTTTCCCCCGTCAAAAACTCTCACTTTCCATTTTGTCCCCTCTGAAGAGTAACTTAGTGGGTATAGGGCACAGTCCACTCCACCCCATTCACATCAAGTTATTTACTGTCTCTGTGTTGTTACATTTCCCCCCAAAGTTAGAGGCGCACCATTTGGTTAGTGGTTTTGTTGCTACCGAGCATACCTCGGAACTTCTTAAAGCAAGAAATCTGAACAAAGCCATAACTAATGGGAGGACAAAAGCCCCAAAATAGGGACAGTTTTTAAATGCTCCTCTTACAAACTTTGAAAGTTGATAGAACAACAGGTTCTTCATTAGCATGAACTTTCTGAAGGGTATGAAGTCTAGAACTCAAGTTTCTTTCATTATTTTCTGACATAATCCTCTATGATTTGTCAGTTTGCCATAAAACAGCAACTTTATGAGAAACAAACCAAAAATGTGAGGCAAAAATCTGGACATTCTGCAAAAATCTGGCCATTTGAGAAGTATACTAGGAAGAAGACTGAAGCTACCCACTAGAAATCCATTTCATTGCAAATGAAGGACAAAATAATTTTCAAACTTTTTACCATGCAAAAGAAATGTAACTTTCACAAGTCCATTATTTAACCCATGCTATTGTTTAGTTGTGCAGAATTACAGCTACAAAATACAGCTGTGTTGCTTTTCACCTCACATCAAAATAAACCAGAGAATAAACAATACTTACTGCAAGCAATGCATCAGGGATTAGTACTGGCAGGACTATACATACAGCAATCTTTTGGGGTTTGAAATCAAGGAAGAAAAATGAATCGTAAGTATTTCTTATTTTAGTTTACTTATGCAAAACAGTGCAAAAGAAAACCTGCAGTGGGCTTTTTCACACCTTGCATACAGTCAGAATTACTGATCTGAAAACAGATTATGGTGTGTGTTACGGTCAGCAAATTTAAATAGGGCATGTAGGCAGTAACAATTAGAAAATAATGACAACATCTTAATAGAAATGAGCAGCAGGGCAGAGTTAAATAACATTGAAGATGCATGTTCAAGACCAACAACTCCACAATCCAGGGTGCAAATGTAAAGTGCAGATTCTATTTAAAATAACAGGCATTAAAATAAATTGGTGTACAATACTCAAACATCATTTGAAACAAGAGGAAAAAAAAACTGTCAAACTGGTAACTCAGGCTTAATTTTTACAGTGACCTACCATTAGTGCAGGTAACATTTGTCCAAAGAGATTTTTGATCTATAATCGAAAATCCAAATTAAGAATACTTAGTAAATACTTAGAATGTAAGTCAGTACTACTTCTCATAATCAATTTCACCAAAACAGTTTACACCTTCATGACATATACTTTTATGTCCACAACAAAGTCAGATCTCCCACATCTCAAATGCTGTTGTTATTACTGCCTCATCCAACCTTACCCAGGAACTAAATCTTTGTAACTAACTTTCTACTGTTCTCCATCTCCCAGTCCCTTCTCCATCTCTGAGTCTGACAAGCAGTCAGGCACTGCCTCATGAAGCTGATGTCATCATGCACACTCCTGCAAATTGATGACATTGCAGGATATGTTGGTGATGACTGATGACATCATCCATAACTTAAAATTCTAAAATGAAATAAAAAACAAATTTGGGAATTGAAGGGGCCACTTTGAAATTCATGGCATCCCATTATTTTTCCCTCAAATCTAGTAAATACCAAGGAATTCAGTAAGGTTGAGAGGTATGACACGGTGTTTGAGTAAGACAGAGAATGGACAAACCAACAAATGGACAGTGAGAAAATGAGCTTTACTCTGCACTGCTGAACCATATGACTGTTGTGTGTGTGTGTCTGTAGGGGTCCTCCAGGTGAAACAAGTGTGTGAGTGTCTGCATGAATGCAGCCAAGCTCTGTGCTAGCTCTACATCCTGGCATGCTGGACATTTGTGAGCTGTGCAAGGTAGAGGTTTCATTTCATCATTGCTGTCCCTAACCATGAGTACTGGCTCTGCCAGGAGTTGCACTGGCACATCCACACCCACAGTCAGATGCACTGCTGCTACCTGAACATGACAGATGCCTGCTGGATGAGCTCCTCTAATGAGTACACTGACGACCATGACCCCATGGCCTGCCATGTCTCAGTGTGGACATCTTACTCACTGACAGAGAAGTGGAAGTACTGCCACTATGGGAATGTGATCGGGCATGGCCATGTTGGATAACAGCAGATGAATTGGCTGACCTACAGCCACAAGGATGCCATTTCCCTCCCAGCAGAAGTTCCATCACAGACATTGCTCATTCCAACTTGTCATTCATCTGATCCACTGAATCATCAGCACAGCAGAGGCAGTCAAGCATGTCAGCCTGTGCCACATCTACAAACCTAAGCATTTCTCTGGATCACCTATGGGAACATGCCTGTGGCTCCATGATGGCCCTAAACATATGTTGAGTGGCATGGGAAGGGACTCCTGGATCAGGTGAAGGATGGACAGCAGGCTTCCTCCACGCACCCCTAATAACCCACCTGCATGGCACTTTACCCACACATTGGCTATGGTCAGAGCCAACAAGCACTGAAGTCTTCATAACAACACTTTCCTGATCAGTTGTCTCACCCTCCATCTGTCCAATATCTGTAGGTTTACTGGAATGGGTATGTGTAGCCCCACTGTCTGTGTCCGATGAAATTTCTGGGGGTGGCTGTATATCAAACTCAGTGTCAGATTCAATCTCTGCAACCTCTGACTGTGCCTTTGTTTGGCCACCATCATCATCAGAGTCTGCTGATAGTCTGACTTCAGGTGGTAGAAGTCCCACACTTCCACTGTCAGGTTGACCTCTGATAAGCAGCAAACACAGGAAAAATTAATATCTAAACTTATACTTATACTTATACTCCAATATATGCTAACAAAATAACAGTGCTGACACTATTAGATAATGCGGCAATGCACACAACAGTCCTTACATCAACATTACACACTAAAATAGTTCTTTAAATTGCTTGTCAGTACTGACATAAAAATGTTTGGCTTACCATGTGCAGATGAGGGTGTCATCTGCATGCCAGATGGTCCTGGAAGTAGTTAAGTAAAAGATAAGGACAACATCATCACAATTAACAGTAAGACAGGGATAATGCCTTCTCCCTTTATACGTCTATTAACTATACTTTCAACAAGAACTTGGATAACAACTCCAACATAAGCTAATCAATCAGAATGTGTTAACTATAGCAATCTTCAATCCCTCCTCCAAAAAAACATATTCTTGTGAAACAGAATAACTTATTGATTTAAATTGTTTTACTATACAACAGTATCCAACAACTGAGATACCAAAGCCTACCTAGAAGCTATTCCTGGGACATGCTTGCTGTCCCTGAAACAGTAGCACTAATGTCAAGGACATGCTGTTCTGCACTTTCCTCGGAGCTGTCTAGATCCCTGACAGTAGACAAGAACTCTTCATTTGGTGTTAGTGGTGGTTCTGTAGCAGGACCCTGGTACCCATCCAATCAGGCCCACTGCAGCTGCTTTCCTCTGAGCAGATAAGATCATGTCAGTGGCCCTGTGGTGCACCTGCTCATATGTCCTGCCATGGCCACCAACAGCATTAACATCATTGACAATCTTCTGCCAAATCTGCATTCTGTGTTGCATATCTCCTCATCCCCTTTCAAGCAGGAAAGCACCATGCTGCCTAAAAAGTATCAACAATTATGTGATTTTCAGCATCATTGAAGGGTTGTCTTCGAGGATTGAGACACCTGGGTGGCATAGTCCTAGGTGTCCCTAAAGACAACAGAAGGATAATACATATAAGTATTGCATAACTACAAAATATATGTTCCCAGATAAAACAGAAAATGTAGCATTTCAGTATTACCCACTGGAGAAACATAAAACAGTCTAGAGATTTGAAATATGAACAACAGGCTGGATGCAAAAAAAAAGGGGAGTAACAATAGCAGTGTATCCGTATTTTTGTCAGAAATGTAGCTTTGCTCCCCCAAAGAACAGACAAATGACACATTTTGCTAATAAACCATCTTTGAAATGCTAAAAGTGCTATCAACTATCCTTGAAACATGTCTACAGATTTAACAAAGAGCATTCCATTTTAGGTATTTCCAATCATATATACCTGTGAAATGCCCTGACAAACCTGCCCATGCCTTCAGTACACTTCTAACTAATGCATACAGATAAAAGTGTAAAAGCCTTTGCTACAGATTTTTTTAATTACATTCCACCATATGCAGTATATAGCTGACAAAATGCAAGCATACCTTATCAAATTCAATAATCCTCTGTGCATATATATCCCAAAGTAATAGCCTCTTTTCTGTGTTTTCCCCATAAACAAGTCTCCTCACCTTCAGCTTCTCTAGTTACACAGTTGCCTTTTTATGGTGTATATTCAGGGCTATTAGCAAGGTGAAGATGCAAATCAGGTGTGAACTCATTAGAAATGCTGAATCCCAAAATACCTGGTTCCTTGTATCAGATGTAAACATAGTGCAGGCACTGTCTCAGTGTTTGTTTTTAATGGATTGCAACTGTGATTGATTACTGTTGGAAGAAGGAAAACACAACAGCACTGCAGGCTGCCCTATACCCAGCAGGTGTGTCAGGCTAGACATACAAAGAGTTAGATGTAAGGTTGGAAATGTAAGTAAGCAGCACAGGTCCTGTTCATTAACATCCAACCTCCCCTTCATTTGTTAGCAACTGCATATGATAGTACTGCTATTTAATATCCTCACACATTTTAAGGACAACAATATAGACTGGCTTACAGACTGTTTGTCTCAGATTACTGGCCAGATAAGAGAAGAATGACCAAAAAACACTGAGAGGTAAGAGAGAGAGCTGTATATTTGCAAGCAATAATCATAACTGGTTGTGTGATCACCTAGTGCAATACATCCAAAAATAATAAATGTTGTCTGGTTATGTATTACTGTAGATGATGTTAGAGTTGGTTGTATGCAGAATGATTTCAGTTCCTTGCTGCAAAGCTGTTTGTGTGGCAAACAGGAATAAGGTACCCTTTCTGTGTTCTGAAGGTTTATTGGACTGAGAGCTCAAATCCAGACCTACGTAGAAATATCTCATGTGTACCAACATTTCTAGTGTGTGTGTCATAGATTACTTTTCCTTATTTCAACTACTTGTCCCTGTTTCTTTTTTTTTTTTCTTTTCTTTTTTTGGGGAGAGGGGCTGTGTTTGCACAATGTGCCACTTAGCTCAACAATCAAGGGAAATGGAGGAAAATGAATGTCAGGTTTGGCTGTGCTTATCTTGTTTGCATGAAGTGCAACAGTTTACAAACTGGACTTGTGGCCACACAGGAAGCTGACAGAACACCTGCAAACAGGGTATTTGAAAAAGGGCAAAGGTAAAAATCAATACATTGTTGCAATTTCTGTATTTCATCATGCAGTTGCTCTTAGCAGCATTATAAGGAGGTTAGTAAGTTTCTCCAGCATATCAAGCCATCGAACACCTGCAGGCAGGACTCAGACAGCCAATAACTGAAACCAGATACATTAAATTAATTCTGCTGCTCACTGCACAAACCCACTAAAAGGTGTTGCGTGAGGATTAACACAGAGACCTTAAGAATGAATGATTAGTAAATTAGGGAATGTCATGCAACTAGTTCTATGGCAGCATGTGTAAGTGTAGAGTTGAATGGCATATAGTCCCTTCAAAATTCTTGTGGCAACACATGTAAGTGTAGGACTGCCGTGTATTTGGTCCTGAGTTCTAATACAAGATATTCTTACACTTCTACTGTTGTTCCACTTCCCATTATATTCACTCTCACTTCTAACACTTTAGATATTGGAGCTGGTATGAATTGTATGTATGAGGTATGAGACACCATTATTGTGTTTTCAGATGTATGACTGAGGGTATACATTGTACTATATTTCTGTAAGTATAATTCTGCTATTTGGACTTGCATGGCCTTCACAATTACCTAAGACACACATACAACTGGATCTGTAACAAATAACCTTGCCAGGTCACACTCATACATGTGTAACAGCTCAAATTGTCACCTAAATTTGTGTATGATTCAAGAGGATGTCTGAAGAGTATTTGTTCTGTGGCAAAGATGGAAAATCAATGCTGTGAAAGAAAATATTTTATCCCTTATGCCTAGGTTTGAATCCTACAGTGTAAAACTCAATTTTTCAGTGTATAAAGATAAAAACAAATGTGTCAGGTCATTACATTTATAGCCCCAGTGCTTGTCTGAAAGCCTAACTCACCTAAAAGTTATCTTCCAATTTCCAATACATATTTCCAGGCTTTATCAGCAGGCACCCCTCAAACTAAGGTCAAGTGCCAAACTAACTTTCTAGTTTCAAAAATTTCTTTCTTCCCTGCTTGGCACTGTTGCTGTCTGCTTAATATCTCATAAAGGTGGTTGGCACTGTTGCCCAGGTTTGTGTACTACCAGCAAATGTAATAAATGAAACTGGAGGGAAAGCATCAGCTTCCATTGCACTAGTTCAGGTGGTATACTTGGCTGGGGTTAGAGAGGAAGGTGCCAGGTTTAGGGCACAGTGGTGATTTGTCCAGAAGTCCAGGATATTTATTGGATTCCTGGTAAAGCACCACAGCCAAAGGCTTCTGCAGGGGGACTATTCTGGCTCCCTGTATAAGTCTAAGGCATGGAATAGTTTGGTCCAGGCTGTATCCAGTGCCACTGGTATCCAATGCACTGGAAAGCAATGTAGACATCATTTTAATGACCTACACAGGAGAAAAATGGATACTGTCAACCACTGGTTGCAGAAATGTGAGACTGTGGACACCCCACAGCTGGGTTAATATGACAATAAGATAGTATTTGTAAGACTTAGAAAGTTAAATATAGGCAAGGCTGGTATTCATAGTGCTCTTCTGCTCTTTTCTATTCTTCCCCAAGCTGCCACTGAACATGAGTTCAATTGTCACAACCATGTTGCTCAACTGGAAAGACTGAGGGGAAACAAGTGGTATGTATGCAGCAGAAGGGAAGTGTTATTGTAGCATTAAAAGTTAAAAATAGGTTTTTGGTCTTTTTTTCTCAAATAACTTTTTATTGAATTTTACAAAAGGGACAATGAAACAATATGGCATGACAATACAATCAAGATAAAACAGAATTAAGTACAAAGTGAAACAGGCACATCATCAATATGAACATTTATAATGTAGTCCTCTTATATAACATAAGCTGTAACAGAAAAAAAGGGTTTGGGGAACAAAAAAAAATATGTACAAGATTTTCAAACATATATATATATATATATATATATATATATATATATATATATATATATATATATATACACACACATGAAAAGATTACCCAAAGGTTATGTAGGACGCGCTACTGTGATTTCCATAGAAAAGAACCAAGTAATTCTGTAATAAAGACACAAACATACAGGGAGGTAGATCAGACTAGCCAGATTGAGAAACAGAAGCATCTTGGATACTAGATCATACACTTTCTAATCGTCATGAAAAACATCATCAATTATTTTCCATAGTTCCTTGTAATATACTCGCTTATTTGGATTATTAATGAAATTTTTTTGTGAAGATATATACTTTATCGCTAAATTCTTAAGGTCGCACCAAGAGCTTTTTGGTCTTTTCCCAACTGTAAAAGTAAGTATACATGCATTAGTCTGTAGCACAAACCAATTGTAAGATTCCAATATTAGAGTGCAGTCCGAGGTTGTGGATTAAAAAACCACAATTCACAACTATACAATACTATTATTTCTTCAATAATATTTTCATTAAATTAAAAACTCTATACCAGTGGCACAAATGACCGCTGTAAACTGTAATCTGTATAAATTGAACACACATATGTACAATATATTCACATTTCAAGAATTACTTTCAGCAATCTGTAGTATAGTGTGTATTAGGATGTATGCTTTACTGTAATACCTCAAATAAGAGTTGTATAATTGTATTAAAGCATTGCATGTCATATATGATGATACTAATTTTATCTTTTTTTCTCTTACCCCAAGCCCTTATTTCTCTTCTTTTATTTTCTATTATGTGTCATTAAAATGACTCCATGACATCCATATATACCAAATCACTAAATGCTACACAGGGAGGTAGGTCAGTGCCAGTGCATCAGCCTGGCCCACTCCACTGGCTCCAGCACTGATGCCCAGCATGTTTGGGAGCAAACCTGACAGCACTGCCATTGCTGCCCCTGCCTTACCTGCACCCTCAGGTAGTACTGCCCCAGAAGCTGGTGTAGTGGTACCCCCTGGCACTATTGGTGGTGATGTCATCGCCCATAGGGAGTTGCTAGAGATGGTGCATAGGGTTGTACACTGCACCATTGTTGTATGTCTATGCTGGATGAAGAGGCTGCTGTCTCTCATGGTCTGTAGGAGGAGGAAGAGATGTCATGCACTCCAACCATCAGTGGAGTAAGGGGACAGTTATGACAGTCCAGTGGGTAAGGACTCAATTCCTCACTGCCTCCAAGTTAGAGATCCATGAGCCTGCATCTGTCCCCTCCCTCACCACAATCATGTTGTCCCCCAACCTTTTGTCTCCATCACTGTCCCTGTCTCTTCTCTTGTTTGTCTTGTATGTTTGCATTTGCTTCCTCACCTATGTAACTTATCTGACCAAGACATGCCTACATCCCTTACCCAGCAGTCCTCTTTTAGTGAATTTAAAAAAAAGTGGGTAGCTGTTCCACAAAAAAAAAAAAAAAAAAAAAAAAAAAAATCATACCATACATAGCTCTCCATTTCTCACACGTGTCTTCTTAACACACATGATTTGGTCCAATTGGCTATACAACATGATTGCATTGTTGTCACCTCTCTTTGTGGAGGTGACAGTCCAAATCCAATTAATATTATGCACATATTTTCAGTTCACACTGTTAAAGAAATGGATAGCTATGATTCTTTCCTACAGGCCTCTTGAAAATTCCTGTATTTCTTACCCTTTGTTCTTCTCCCTGCTTGCTCCCCATTTGATCACTTTCATATCTACCCCATTTTAACACCTTTAATCTGTCAAAAAATTGAATTATACACAACACACATAAGTAGCAGAAAAAGCAATAGATCCCTTCATCTTTGGGGATCTAGGTTTGCACAAAGTTTCGCATCATGCACCAATGCTCAGAGACAGTGAGCGGTGGTATAATGCTGTGATTATCTCTGTGCAATGCAGCTTACCCTCACTGCATTATGCCAACACACAGCAACACATGTAATATAAAGAATTCATATCATTGCATTATCGCTATTTATTTAAGTCTGACCCTGAGTAGCATCCTGCCCTTACCAAGAATGATACCATGGTATAAAGAAAAAAATATCAATTTCAACAACTGGCTAAGCTTCTGGTGTCATTCAAAGGGGATCCAGTGTCTGTCAGCCTGGGATGACATGCTCAACAAGCCATGCTGCTTCACTAGAGACAATTTGCACCTGTCATCCTTAGGCTTTCGAATACTGGCCAAGGCTCTTGCCACCCCCATAGTGCCTTTTTTAGGCAAGGCTCAAAAGACAGATCCACCACCGTAAATAGCACGAGTAAGAAAAAACTGAGGGTAATGCTACTCAATGCCAGAAGTCGAAAACTCAAAATGCATGCACTCGAGGCACTCCTCATTATGGAGAAAATCGATATATGTGCAGTAACAGAAACCTGGTTTAAGGCTCCAGAGAGCACCCCAGCACTACCAGGCTACAACTCATACCATATATTTCGGCCACAAAACCCACACCAAAATACAAAAGGTGGGGGTGTTTCCATATTCATCAAGGATGCCCATACCTCCAGGTTAGTGGCACAGCATGATGCTTCAGAGATCATCCACGTGCAACTAACCATGGGCAGCACTGCAATTCAAATTGTCCCTTGCTGCAGATCACCCACCATGTCCCAGGACCCCCACTCCGCATTCCTGGAAACACTGGGAAACATAGAGGTCCTACCAAACACCCTGATATTGGGTGATTTCAATTACCCAAACATTAACTGGGAGAACTACTCAAGTACTAACTTCCTTGCCCAACATTTCCTAGAATTTATAAACTCAAATGCCCTGGATCAACTGGTCACCACCCCCACCAGAGGTGACAACATATTGGACCTGGTCATTACCAACATGGGTGACCGATGTTCCACACCGGAGGTCAACCCCTTGCTGATTAGATCTGACCATAAACTAATCACTCTGGATATTCACATTACGCCCCCACCCCCGGTCAAAGAAACCACCATGAAAAGCTTTTCAAAAGCAAACTTCACTTTACTTAAGACCGAGGTGGAAAGTTTCAAATCCCCCATGCTAAAGGATAACGCTGCTCAAGCTGCAAAATCCTTTACTAATGCACTCTACGGGCACCTACAAGAATGCATGGATCATGCTATCCCAAGCAAAATCAAGACTCACTCCTCCAAGAAAAGGAAACCAGTCTGGTGGGCCCCTGCTATAAACAAGCTATACAATAGAAGGATGAAACTAGTACAGAAAAGAGTAAAATCCCAAGAGGGGAAGACATCCCTAAGCAATATCAGCAAGAAACTACAATCCCTCATAAAATCTTCCAAGGCTAGCTTCGAAAGAAAAAATGCCAAGGACTCCAAAGATAACCACAAGGCATTCTTTAGCTATATCAAGAATCTAAGTGGCAATTCCCAGATCTGCTCAGAGTTAGTGCAAAATGGTACAAAATACACTGAACTAACCGATATCGCCAACATCCTGGCAGACAGGTTCAGTGCAAACTCCTCCCCACCCCCAAAAGGGCCCATAACCATACCAGAAGAATGTAGTGCCCCTAAAATCTTAGACACTCAGGTTAAAACAGCCCTCTCCAAAGCCAAAAACACAGCATCAATGGGACTGGACGGTGTCCCAGGCTGCGTCTTACATGAGCTCAAAGATGAACTAACCCTTCACCTAAACACACTGTTCAAACTCAGCTTCTCCACAGGCTACATGCCCATAGAGTGGTGCACAGCAATGGTTATTCTGCTCCACAAAGGTGGAGCCACAACAGTTCCCGGGAACTTTCATCCTATAAGCCTGACTAGCTTGGTCTGCAAGGCTATGGAGTGCATCATCATGGATCTCATTAACAGAGACATTGGGAACCTCCAAACACTGGACCCTACCCAGTTTGGTTTTGTTAAGTGCAGATCATGCCTCCTAAACCTGGTGGAATTCTTTGAGACAGTTACCAAGGCTATAGACAAGGGAAAGGTGGTCAACACAACCTACCTAGACCTCGTAAAGGCCTTCAACACCATTCCCCCTTCTGGTATTATAGACAAGCTCACCAGCCTGAACATAAACCCCTACATCACGAGATGGGTTACCAACTGGCTTACGGACAGAACCCATATGGTAAGAGGTGCGGGAGCTAGGTCTGACTCTAAACTGGTTACAAGTGGTGTTCCCCAGGGCTCAGTCCTAGGGCCCCTCCTGTTTGGAATATACTTCTCAGAGGTATAGGCAAGTACAGGAGGAATATGGCTGACCAAGTTCGCAGATGACTGCAAACTAGTGGCTATAATTGACTCTCCGGCTGACATGGACATCCTCCAAAAGGGTCTCACTGAGACAGATACCTGGTGTCAAAACCATGGCCTCAAGCTAAATGCCAAAAAGTGCATAGTCATCCCCATTAGAAAAAACAAAGTACCCACAAGTTACCACGTAGGTGGTATCCCCCTAAATATGGAAGATGAAATAAGGGATCTGGGAACCCAAGTAGATAGTAATCTCTCCTTTGATAATCACATTGCCAAAGTGGTTAGAAAATCCTTCTATGTGGCCCCCCTAATCACAAAAGGGTTTACATCCAGATCAAAAGAGGTCATTGTGCCCCTCTACACATCACTCATTAGACCCATAATAGAGTACAATGCCCCATTTGGGATGTACCTTACAAGACACCTGCAACAGCTGGAAAGACCACAAATGTACCTCACCAAGAGGATCACTGGCCTTAAACAGATGCCCTATGTAGCTCAACTGAAGAAACTTCAGCTGTACTCGGTTGCATGCCACCTACTCAGAGGTGATCTCTGCCTGACATACAAGGCCATGTCCAACCCAGAATTGATGGACATGCTCCCCCTACAGAAAACCATATCACCTCGAGCCACACGCTCTAGGGATCTAAACCTCACCACAACAATAAATAGAATGTACTGGAAGGATAGATTCCTGTCCCAGAGACTTCGCATTCCCTGGAACAAGATTACAATCTACATTAGGCAGAGCTCCTCTCTAACACTCTTCAAGAGAAACGTTGATGAGTGGATGGGAAACAGGGAAGTTTACCCCGGGGATCACATCAGTGGCTCTGCTGGACAGAGGCACAGGAAAGTAATCTAAGGGGGCGGCGAAAGCCAACACATTCTGGCTAGGCTTATAAATGCCTTTGGGCAGATAGCCTAGTACCTACCTATGAACCTATGAGCCTATTGGATAGACCTGGATTAAAACCCAATATCATCTGGGCTCAAAAAGAAATGTATTAATACACTTCCAACTGCTGCCACAGAGTCAGTTAAGCCGCAGGTGAGTTTCATAGACTAAGTACTAACTCTCAGACTTTTCGCAGTGTGGCTCACAATTGCACACCGTGTAACTATGAGCAAACATGGAAAGTATTGAAAATGTCTATCTCACATGTGCAAACACTTTGCCAACCATCATGCAAATCTGCTGCTTGCCCCACTCTGGAAAAGTAAATTTTATTATGTATTACTGCTGATTACTCTTCATTTCCTGTCTTTGACATGAAATTACATGTGGAAACATAACAAACTGAAGTCCCTATCTAACAATATGTCACATATTTACAATACAGCCATGCGTTGCTTCCCCCAAAGCACTGCAAGCCTGGTGTCTCGGTACTTTTTCCACATATATATCATCTACACTGCAGAAATTAATTTCAAATGTTGTGTGATATGCAATGCACATCAGTCTGGTAACATGCAGTACTAGAACTGTTGACCCATATGCCTAAAAAGCCTTATCTGCAAGGCTAGGTAAGGAATCAGCATGGACCTTATCTACATGATCATAACTGACATTCAACACACTTGACCTGACCCATTTTGGTTTTGTCATGGGTAGATCTTGCTTATTAAACATAGTGGACTACTTTGATATTGATCCAAAGAACTGGAGGAGGGATAACATGACATGTCACCTGTGATGTGTTATACTAGGCCTTTGACACTATCCCTCATTCAGGTATCATAGAGAAAATCTCACATTTGGGAATTACCATATACATTACTAGATGGATAGCCAACTAACTCACCAACAGAACACACACTGTCAAAGTTGGGGACCACACTTCCACCACTAGATCACTTAACAGTGGAATACCACAGGGATCAGTGCTGGGCCATCAACTGTTTGGAAACTATTTCTCTGAAGTAGAGGTAAAGGTAGATGGCCTGTGGCTTACTAAGTTTGCAGATGACTGCCAACTGGATGCAGTCATATAGGCTCCCCAACTATGTTAACATATCACAGAAGGGGCTGACACAGACAAATGATTGGTGCCAAACTCATGGGCTGAGCCTTAAAGCAAAGAATGCCTCATTGTTCCGTTTGGCAATGAAGTACCCCTGCTAATTATGATATACATAGTGTCCCTCTAAGCTCAAACACAGTGTTGTGAGATTTGGGAACACATGCTGATAACAATCTACACTTTAATCACTATGTGTCCATAGTGGTGAGACACACATTCCACATTGTGCACCTCATAAATAAGACCACCACATCCAAGACCAGGGACATTATAGTTCTGCTGTACTCTACCCTTAACAGACCACTAATTGAGTACAATACTCCCTTCTGTCTCTAGCTCACCAGACAACTGCAGCAACTGGAGAAAACACACAGATTTGTGACTGGGAGAATCCAGGGCCTCCAAAACATGACATATATGAAAAGACTGAAAGACCTGTCACTGTACTCAGTATCATGCAGACTACTGAAAGGTGACTTCTACCTCGCCTACAGAGCAGTCTCAGATTCTGCCTTACTGGAAATGCTGGACATTTGAAAATCAAATGGGAGAAGAATAACATGCTCCAGGGATCTCAACCTTTTCTGTGACATAAACAGTACATGCTGGGGAGACAGATGAATCTCCCAGTGATTGCCACATCTCTGTAATAGTCTCCCACTGCATGTGAAGCAGTGCTTCTAAATGACCCTAATAAAGCTTAACCTTGATAACTGGATGGGTGATTGCAAATTCCCCCCTGGGGTGGCAACTATGTCCCTCATGGACAGAGGCAGTCAGTGTTGATCAAAAATTGCTCTGCTAACCGCAACCATGTAACTATGCTCAATAAGGGTACTTGTGTTTTTACATGGCTAGGCTTCTAAACACCCCAGGGCCATTAGGCTAGTAACATCCTATGAACCTATGAAGCTATGAACCTGTGCATGCTTCCCAACATCTTCTCTCCATGTCCTGCTGATGTCATCCACTATAAGTTGACCTGCAATCTTATAAATGTTAGAGTTGTGCTGTGGTGCTTGCATAAAGTACTGAGTTCTGTAGTCTGTGCACTTAGATAGATATGGGGTTTTGTTCTTACTGCAGTCAATTGTGTCTATGTGTTTAGGCAGATAACAGAAGTGTGTATCCTACAGCAACTGCTCCAATCATGGATGGATAGTATTTTGACACCTGCACATGCCTACACATCCATTGCATGCAGGCCTCCCATCATCTTATCTACAACATGCCCTGCTGATGTCATCCACTATAAGCTGACCTGCAGTCTTATAAAAGTCAGACTTGTGCTGTGGCACTTGTATAAAGTATTGAGTTCTTTAGCCTGTGTAATTAGATAGGTGGGGGTTCTGTTCTTACTGTAGTCAACTGTGTGTGTGTATGTATGTGTGTGCGTGTGTGTGTGTGTGTGTGTGTGTGTGTGTGTGTGTGTGTGTGTGTGTGTGTGTGTGCGTGTGTGTGTGTGTGTGTGTGTGTGTATGTGTGTGTGTGTGTGTTTTTAGCCAGAGGAGCAGAAGTCTGCATCCTATAGTTACTGCTCCAATTCCATGGATGGACAGTATTTTGATACTTGCACATGCATACACATCCATTTCATTTAGGCCTCCCAAAATCTTCTCTCCAACATGCCCTACTGATGAGAGGCTTGTGCTGTGGCACTCGTGGAAAGTATTGAGTTCTGTAGTCTGAGTACTTAGATAGTTAGCGGTTCTATTCCTACAGCAGTCAAGTGGGGGGGGTGTTTGTGTTCTTGCTTGACATTATAGAGAGCCTTTTACACCAGCATGTGCAACACTGTTACTACTATATTCTCCTCAACAGACACTGCTGATGTCATCTGCTATATCTGATTTGTGGATATGCACTATTTCCACCAGGACAAGGTCAGAGACTGGCCTGGAAGCCAGGGAGATGTCACCTCATCCTATTTGATGCAGATTACATGGCTTTCACTCTATCCACATACATCATGGCATGGTTTGTAGGTCCTGTGTTTTCTTGGTGAGAAGCCCTTGTGGTCTCTCCAGCTGCTGCATGTGTCTGGTGAGGTATATACAAAAGAGAGCATTATAGTCTATTAGTGTTTTAATGATGTTTGAGTACAGTGCTGTCATACAATTCTAATATCTGAATATAATGGTGTGCCTTATCATTATGATGAGAAAGTCTAGTTCTTCCCATAGACATGTAGCGCTTTAGTGAGTCAAGTATATGGTTTCTGAAAGTGTTTTTTAGCCTTAGTTAAATGTATTTTTGTGATTGAAATAGTGCAACATTTTTTTCAGCTGTGAGGATTCTTTACTTCTATAGTTATAACAATTTATTTATCTTTTTTCTGTTCACTGTTCAGCTGTGAAGCAGGGGCTGAGGTATCCTTACCTTTTTCAGTTTTTACTGGGAAGCATTTTTGGGGTGGAGTAATACGGTTAGGATTTCAAGAAAGGAAAGTGTTACAGTATGATTGACTTGCCACTTCAGACCACTTTATTCTGGCAAGTAAGCAAACCCATGACTGTCGTTTGCAGATTTCTTTATTAGAGAGCAGTATCTATAAATATGGATGTGAGTAAACAAAAATGTTATAGATTCTCATCAGTCCTTTCATTCCGTACATCATGTCACTTGTCACTCTTTCTGGCTATGGGTGAAATAGATCAATTTAGATCAATCCACTATCCAATTAAGAAATGAAATAAATAAATAACATAAATATATAACTAACTCAATAAATAAATAAAATCTTGAAAACCTGTAAAATAAATCACTTCAGTGTGGGCATCATTGTATCCTTCTTCTGTGGTTGTGTGGCATTTCTAATGGGTATCAACTGGATTGATGAACATCTAATTTCCACACTACTGTCATATGCATTGCTCCACTATGCACACATGATAGAGCACCATTTTATATTCATTTGCCAAACTAAAGTAAATAGCACAGTACACTAATGAAAGCATAATCAGATGAATTATATGCTAATGAACCAATCTAGTATAGTGAAGCCATTCAGGAAGCTATAAAATTATTGTGTAGAGATGGTGCAGCCCTTTGCCATGGACACCAAAACCTATTGGAATACAGCCACCATCACACTTAGAAACAAAAGCAATGTTAGGGAAGGCTGCTGCTCTCTTGCATGTGTTTGCGCAACAAGCTCAAATCTATGCTGCTGATGCTGCTGATAAGCCTCATTCAATGGGAAGAAGGGTGTTCAGATCCCATTTAACACATCACAGACTGCATGATATTGAAAAAGTAGACCGATGCAGAGTTGATAGGGAAACACTACAGGAAGTCTGCAACCTCTGCTGTCCCCATCTCAGATCCAGAAGAAATCAAAGAGAATCTATACCAGTAGAAATTAAGGTATGTGTAGCATTAAGGATGTTTGCTACTGGTACATTCCAGAGATTCACAGGGAATATACTAGGGATGTCACAGGCCTCAGTTTCCAGAATATTTCACCAATATATTAATGGTACTCTACAACATGCAAGGGAGTACATCTATTTTCATGCATGCCAGAGGAGAGAGGAAGAACAATGTAGGAATTAATGCTGTAGAACACTTCCCTGAAGTCTTAGGTGTCATAGACTGCACTAACATAGAAATAAAAAAACACCTTGTGAACAGGGAGGGACATACATCAACAGGAATGGGTTCAAGTCAATCAACTGCCAGGTTGCCTGTAATGCCTAAGGGATCATCCTCAATATCTGTTCAGGCAAACCAGGCAGTTACCATGACTCACACATATGGCACACCTCTTTCCTGTACACAACGTTTGCTGGGGGTGATGTTTCACATGGTCATCTGCGTGGTGATGCAGGTTATGTACTGGAACTGTGGCTCATGATACCCATCAGAAATGCCACACAACTACAGAAGAAAGATACAGTGATGCCCACACTCAAGCTAGAAACATCATAGAATGTATGTTTTGGCATGCTGAAGTCTCAGTTCAGCTGTCTTAGACACATCAGGAGGGTGCCCTGCAGTATGATCTAGGCACCTGTGTGAACTTCTCACTGTCTGTGCCATGTTGCACAATATCATCTTGAGAAAACAGCTGCAACAGGAACAGCAAGGGCCAGAACCACACATTCCTGGACCACAGGTAGGGGCAGTACCTCCCGCACATACAAATGAGGATTCTGAGGGAAAACCTCCAGCTGCAGTGGTAGCTAGAAGATGTAGGCATGCACAATATGGCCTTGCTCTGGTTAAGAGGCAAAGGATAGCACACACACACACACACACACACACACACACACACACACACACACACACACACACACACACACACACAAAACACCTAAGATGTAAATGTCAACATTTATACCCAGCAACTAAGAGACAAATGATAGTACACGCACTCTCCAATGAAGATATACACATAACAACCTAAGCACATACAAATATTAAATGTGATACCAAACAATATCCACAAACATTACTTACCCATGTAATGTCTGTGTACAGATAGCATCAGACAGAGACAGCACCAAAGCACGGGTCTATATCAGATGCACAAAAAGGCTTCTGAGTGAATACGGAAACAGCGACACATATTCATCGAATCACATTTAAGCGATTTGATGAATATGTCATAGGGCAAGGTGACAGTTGGCCAACTTCACAGAGTTGCCCTTTCCTTCCCTATAGTGCAATCTCGAAGTTGGTATATTTAGTTAGGGGGGTGAGGAGGCAGAGCCCCCCACATTGGGGTGTGTGGAGGGTTAAGCCCTCCACCTGTTTATGGTGTTAAATTATATTTTTTCGTGAACAGCCGTGTAAGTTTTTTCCCTAGGGAAAATTTGATTATATGGCCCTTCTCTGTTTTCAGGTTTTGTGCATTATGTGGTGACTTTTATGTAGTCACAAATATGCACTTTCAGTGTTATAATATAGACCCTCAAAGCACATGACTCATAACTGCAGTAATGTTAAGGTAAGTGTGATACATGTACTATATGAACTAATGTGTAAGAAGATAAACTACCTGCATACTGTCAATGTCATGCCTATCCACTCTATGCATCAGACATATATGCAGCCCTAAGTCAAATCCAAATAAACAAAGCCCATGGAACATTCATCGTCATTCACACTGGGAGAACCAAAGCCACATGGATGCCAGCCCTCCCCCAGCAGATGTATCATCATAGACACTGCCCGATCCAGTGTGTCATTCATCATATCCAATCAGTCTACCACATGGTTCAGGCAGTCATGCAATAGCAAATGATAATACAATACTTTGATGTAGCCGTACTAACATGTACAGCACACCAAGAATTGCCATATGAGCAGTACAGCAGCTGTGAAATTATAAAATTGCATACATCACAAAATTCTTTTTTCCATTGCATATTGAAATGTATTAAAAAATGAATGTGTAAGCAGTCTATGTGGAGGAAAAATATAAGTTATAAAATAGTGCAGCAATTTGTAGAACAAGCTCCTCCAAGTAACCAGCAGCAATGCTCTGTATTCACTATCATAACTACACCATTACTATAGTGTGGATTCAGCCCTCAGCACTGTGAATATGCAAATGATTTGAGAAACTATTATAGTACCAAAAAGATCTTCACTTAGAGTAGGGGATGTAAACATGGTGTTGGTAGCTGCACAATTGCATGCACATGTCCTAGGACTGTAGGAAGGAGCAATAACACTTAGCTACTAATGGCTTGTGACTGTTTCTGATTGCTTGACTACAACAACAAGCAATACTGAAGTGACACTTCTCTCTGAAGTGTTTGTACTGTGCAAGGTAGACTTAAAATAAAGACATAAACACCTTTAGAGCTATGAGAACAAGCTTATCAGTGATGATATTTTTATACTAAGAGCACACTGTCCATCCTCTGTTTAAACTCCTGTCTGAAATGCTAGTTAGATATATTACACATTGAAACAAAGACATAAATAGATTACCATGTCATTGCAGTTCTGTGGTTAAACTGAGAGAAGGGGAAGATGTCAGACAATAAAGAGAAGAAGTAGAGGGCAGTGTTGGCAACTTGACATTAAAATGGTGTGGATCATTATTACTGTAAAATAGTGGTCAATATGATATGGATCTAGACATGTTCAAGCAATTGTAACATTCTAGTTCTGTATTTGTGGCAAAGAGGGATAAGAAACACAACTAAGTGCTGTTATTGCACTGAGTTGAGGGTTCATTTCCAGATAGTGTGCTGTCTGACAGAGTTAATGCATTTTTTTGTGAGCATATGATCAGATTGCACCACATACAGATCTAGTAAACTTCGCAATCTTGACTTTTCACATTTATTACCATATATGTATTGCTACTGACAATTGTCTATTATTTTTTTTTTCTTTTTTGGTGTTACTGTTTTGCAAGCATTTTGGCAGAGTGCACTCACTGACAACATTTCGAGGGAGTAGAAGAGAGTACACTGCTCAAGGTACAAACTGAGAAATTTAACTTGTCTTGCACTCAGCAGTGCATTTCACATTGCGCAGGTGTGCTTTATTACAGCACTCTGAACAGCAGTTAAGAGACAAAATTCTACACTGCATCTAAGTATCATTGTAGTGCATGGGTTAAATGAAATGATTTTAAAGAAACAGTAAAGAGGATGCAGAGTTTGAAGCCAAGTGCTGCTTGGAATGTTTGCAGCAGATGTGAAAATGCAGTTTGTGATTTGTTGTGTGGAATATAAATTGTTGCATATGTTCTTTTGCCTATGTAATTGCAGCACTGCTTAGAAGAGCACAAACAGGGCACACAGTTGAAGGAAACTGAACAGTTTCATTTCTGTAACCTTACAGTTACAATTAAAGCAAACATGTTTGACACTAATGCATGGTATTTCTAATGCTTGAGTGATGTGCACATTTTGTATACCTGTTTCTATGACAGCTATAAATGCAGTGACTTTAGCCTCCTTAAACTCATTCACTCCAATGCAGATCAGGAAGTTTGCTCTGTTACTTCCAGTGGGCGCAGCCTAAGCCTTTTGACAGAATCAGATTATGTCCTCACATTTCAAACAAATGTTCATATCTCTGGAACCATAGGGATTATGAAAAAAGTATAAATGGCAAACCCTTCAGCACAAACTATTTTTATGGTTTTAGTATTCCTTAGGTTCTAGGTCCTAAACTGAATTTTATAAGTCACAGTAAGCACGGCAACTATTACATGTGTAATATTCTGTAAACAACTTACAATATCTTAGTAACCACTCATGTTACACACATGCTGTCAGCAGCATTTTATTCATTTAGCTGAGAGATTCCTATGAGGCTAAGGCATTCTGTTTGTGTTATTTGGTTGTTGAGATATTTAGAAAAATGTAAAAATTATATCTATATAAATTAATATAAAAACAACAGTTAATATCTCTACTTGCACTATACAGAGGTTGAATATTAATACAGTTGAGTTTGCTATCATGTAAACTTTAAGATGAAATCTTTTAAAACCTTGTACATAGCATGGTTTTGGAATTATTGATGTAAATATGTACAAGCAATATTTGATATCTAGAGGTATCAGTAGGCATTATCTACAGATGCACCTGGAGGCATCACTTGGATGTAATGAGTTAACACAGTTTCTCTGTGGTTTAAATCTAGACATTGTGACATGGCTGCAGAAATTCTTACTCCAGATGTAGGAATCACTTTAATCATAACTTCATATGTTGTTTTTCTGTTTCTTGCCTTGTGCACGTGTTCCCTGCTGAGAGGTATGCAATCAAGTTTACTTGCTGAAGGAAAAAAGTGAAAAATGTTACTTGGGCAGTCTTCTGTAGGGTCTAACAGCAGTGCATGAACATGAGCTCTCTAAACAGTACTGAGTAGAGAAAATCCACCTCCTATGTAACTGTATCTGTGGCACAACATCTAAGTGCACTGACTTTAGATATAGAACACTACCCAGGGTTCAAATCTAGATAATTTTTATTCTTACAAAGTTTGTCAGAATGCAATTTCTAACTACACTTTGATTAGGAAGGTAACATGACATACAGATGAGTATCGTAATTATGTTTCTTGCAATATATTTCTCATTAATGTTTCGATAAATTAATTTTTGTAAGTAGAATATGTCATTATTGATCTAGTTATGAAACACATTTGAATGTATGTGTAACTGTTTAAGCAGGATATTTTTGATAATGGGACAAAACTGCACTTGCTTATCTATGATGGGCAGAATACCCAAGTTAAAATCATCTTCTGTCCTCACATAGGCCAAATCTGTGTTTAGGACAACATGTGTTTTGAAGGATGTGTGTATCATACCCCAACCTGTATTAATCAGCTCCCGAAAGTCTATCCATCTACCATACATTTACAAACAGCAATACAGCTCTTTCATGGGAATGTATTTCGCAGGGCTTCCTAAAGTCATACACATGCAGGTCTATGTAGAGTAAATTTCCATTCACACAGAATTCAATTTATCTGTAATGAAGAGAGTTGAAAAGGAGTTCACTTGTAGAACTGATAAATAATCTCCTTCCTTGAAATTATGTATTTTTTTCTTCCCCAAGTTTGATTCTAACACATGAAGTAGGGTTTTGTTGGCAGGGTTTGAGATAAGGATCAAGTCTGTAAATGTAATTTTGCAGCTTGACAATGGTTCTTATCGAGCATTAAGTGAAACTCATGCTGCCTATATTTATAAGTGACTTTCCTGTGAATGAGTTGCCTATTTATCTCTGTAAGCACCTTTTGTTTTATCAATTGTAGTGCTCAGCAGTTAAGCAAAGTCTGGCAATGAGCAACTGTAGCATGTCATGATAAATGTCATTTCAGGTGTTATTGCATAATGCAGTGTCTGCCTTACGTCTCACTGAATACCAAGTTGACTTGTGATTTCCCTCAAGGTGTGTCTCATATGTAGTAGGTATCAAAGATTTTTTCAGTAGCTATTACATACACAGTTTTGTCAGGTGACACATGTATAATAGTCATTATTAAAGTAATGATAAAAAGTTAATATAATAATCCCAGGCTGAATACTGGAGTCGAACGCTGCTTCATCTCTGCTTTTTCATTACACCTTGTGCCACAGAAGAAGCTAGCTTAGCAAGTGGATTTTCCACACTCAGTACTGTCCAAAGTGCTGACAGCTGCTCATCACTGCTAAGCCTGTATGCACTGTAGAAGGCACACGAAATATAGTATTTCACTGTTTTCTTCAGCTGAGGACTCTGCTTGCAGCATACTGTCTCACAAATGGGGAAAACAAACACAACACTTCATTTGTGATTTGAGCTTTGGCTAACATTGAAAGGTATAACAAAACATAGGGTCTCTATCGGATAGTCAAAGTTTGAAAAGAGCAAACGCTCTTACGTCCACTGCAAAATAGCAAAAGCACAGGATGCTGAAGATCTTTTTTCCCCAGGGAAAAAAATGCTGGGCCATTGTCAGACTTTGCCATTTCCTCTACTGTGGTGTGATCTTGGAGTTGGTATATTTAAATAGAAGGTTGTTGGGGGTGAGCTCCCCACTTTATTTTGTGTGTGGATTTTTTTTTTTTTTTTTTGGAGTGGCAATTTTTTTCCCTGAGAAATAAATCGCTGTTCCTGACATTCGATATTCTGTGGTTTCACTGTTTTGCAGTCGATTTAAGAGCGTTCGCTCTTTTGAAACTTCACTTATGTAATATAGACCCCAAACATGTGGAACATATGTATGTAACATGTGAAGATAAAAACAATATGTTGTAAATGTAATCAGAATTTCCTCTGTGATTCTTATTTCTGCAAATGTTGTCAGGGAGCAGTGGTGAACACCACTAAACACTGGTACTTCACAATCCAAGTTTTACAAACACGTAAAATCAAAAAATTCAAGAGACAGTACTGATTATGTTAATGGGAGAGCCTTTAACATCCATAAATCAGTCAACTTTAATATGGTTAAAGAAGTTTACTCTCAAGATGGGGGAAATAAAAATTGGGGAAAGATGCCCAATCCATTTTAAAGAAAAAAACATGGACAGAGACTGGTACTTCTATGAATGATTCATCTTCGACTACTGAGACTGATGTGGAAGTTTCTAATGAATCACCATTAGCCAAAAAGAGGAACCCTTTTGTACCAAAAGAGCTGGACAGAAACATTCTAGGAGGGCCAATGACATTAGTAGAGTTAATTCACCTAATGGCACCAAAATAATTGACTCTTCTATTATACATAATGTGTCTTCTATTGTGCTAACTGCATGTGAAAGGGAAGTGCTGAACAATGAATTGGGGTTTGTTCTAACACATGCGGTGACTAAAAATGTTTTTGTTAATGACCTTTTATTTTTTTTTGCAGAAAGTTGAATTTAATGTTATATTTTCAGAATAGCAATGCTCCAAATGAAACACAGTTTACATTTAGACCATCTACCTTTCACCCACCAATGAATACATATGTTTCTAGTTTTCAACAGAAGGTTTTAAAAGATTTACATTTTAATTTTGATTATAAGTTGGTCTCAAGGAGAAATATGACCTCTGAACAATATCAGGTATTAACATCTTTGCAAAATAACCACAATGTGGTTATAAATGGTGCTAACAAGGAAGGAAGGAGCAGTAGTTCTATGAGATTGGGAAACTTATGTACAGGAGGCTACTAGCCAATTATCAGACGCACAGTTTTATCAAAAGATGGTATTAGACCCCACTTTACACTTTAAGAAGGAGCTAGATTATTTTTTATCATTAGGCTTTGAAGAGGGCATTATTACTAAGAATATAGTACACCATTTGACTGTTGTTGATCCCTAGCCACAGCAGTTTTATATGCTTCCTAAAATTCATAAGCATCTTACAAACCCTCCAGGTAGGCCTATTGTGTCGGGTCATGGCTCTTTAACACAACCATTATCTGCATTTTTAACAAAGTATCTTAAGCCTTTATTGGTAGGTGTTCATGCTAGAATACAAGATACTACTGAATTTCTGAATATATTCATTGATAAACAATTGAATTCCTCCTGGTATAGGTGTACCCTGGATATCAGAGCATTATATATAAATATACCTCATTGGGCAGGTTTACAAGCTATTGATTTTTGGCTAAACCATATGTGTATTTATGAACCTGGATTTAACACTTTTCTGTTATGTTTAACAGAACAAGTTTTGACAAAAAATGTTTTTTATTTCAATGGGGATTCTTATCTTCAACTTAAAGGGATGGCTATGGCTTTTGCCCCCATTTATGCTGATCTGTTTATGGAGTACATAGAGGAACAATTGATATATGATGGTATACATAACATTTTTTTTTGCCAGAAATGGATATATGGAGGTGTTATTTAGACGATTGTTGGCTGGTATGGAAATCTGATATTGTATATTTGAAAGAATTTATTCAGTATCTAAATGAAAACAAATGGAGTCTATTTTTTTATTTTGTTCTATTTCCTTTGATGTTCAACAAATTTCCTTTGTTGATGTGGTTAGTAAACAATCTGATGGGACTTTGAATACTACTTTATTTAGAAAAGCTACACAATATAATAGTTTATTGGTGGAAGACAACTGCCATCCATCTCATATTGTTAATAATATTCCCAAGTCCCAATTCCTTAGGGTTAAAAGAATATGCTCATCCTTGGATGAGCTGAATAAAAATTATCAGGAGCAGACATATAGATTTCAGGCTAGGGGATATAAACATACTATTATACATCAGGCCCAATGTTTTGCACAGAGTGTGGATAGATCAACTTTGTTGAAGTATAAAACACATTCTAAGGATGATCATCAGACACATTTTATTACAACATTTGGTGGTAATTCTAGACAGTTCTGCCAACTGATTAATACACATTGGAATATTATTTTTACAGATAAGAATTTAAGTCAAATATTACCACTACAAAGTGAATTTACACATAGAAAAGGAAAAAGTATAAAACATGTTTTGAATCATTTTAAGAAGTCTGTGCCTAGTGGTAATAAAGTACAATAGTCTATGGAAGGAATACCTTTAATTTATGTTTCCCATGTGGACACTGCTCTGCTTGCCAACATGTTATGAAAATTAAACAATTTTCTTCTGCTAACACATCTATTGTATTTGATATTAAATGTTTTGCCAACTGTATTTCAGAATGGGTGATTTATTTGGTTGAATGTCAGTGTTATGCTTTTTATGTAGGACAGACTTCTAGACAATTTAAGATTCATATTTCTGAACATTTTAATGACATTTGTTGTCATAGAATTTCTAATGCTTTATATAGGCATGCTCTGCAACATCCTACTGCTAAGTTCAGATTTACAGCCATTGATCGCATTATGGTTAGAGAAAGTAATAAACTAGGTTGGCATAATATATTGAACAACAAAGAAAAGTTTTGGATTATTAAACTAGGTCTTTATTCCCTCCAGGTTTAAATTATGTGTTATAATTGTGAAAGATGAGGAGAGGAGTGTGTCTTGTTTGGTGTATTTAAGTGTTACTGTGCAGGGTATTTTCATTTCTGTTTGTGTTTACACTGAAGAAGGCTTTTGCCGAAACTGGTTCATAATATTTTGGAGCATTTTTCTATTTATTGTTGATACAATAAATAGTTGTTGGTGGTTCACCTTTATTGTGCTGGCTGGGTGTGTGTTTTTGTGAAAAACAGTGACCCATGCAGTTAATTGACCACTTGATTCTGGACAGTGGGGTCTGCACTTCAGCACTATCACTTACAAATGATATGCAACCTTACAGGCTTGACACACACAAATCATCATTTATCCCTCCTGCATTGGAATATTAAGTGTTGTTTGGTATTAACAGTCCATATTGGCCTGGTACGACCATATACCATTGCTAACATCAGTATCATTCATTAATGTTTTCATATCATCATCATAGCCTAACGATCCCTGAATGATTCATTGTCCATCCTGTGTTTCACAACTGTGTGTGTCTGTCTCATAAATACAAGACAGGTAGGAACATGTAATTTTCTGTTCTGCAGTATACAGCTTAGCTGACATAAGTCATCAGTAAGTATTTATTATTCATCATAACATTGACATTGCTGCATCATAACAACAAATATGGATTGGCACAAATACCTTCAACATCACAATATCTTCTCTGACACACAATGCAACACTAATCCTATCTGCACTGCACTGTTAAAGTGTAAAGTCAGATTTCTGCAATGGCACTTGAGATAAGTATTGTGTCACCTTGACTGTGTCAATAGATAGGTAGGGTAAACTAATTTCACAGCAGTCAACTTGTGTGCATGCATGTTTATGTATGGAGGTATGCAAACTACTGCTGTCCACAATACAGTAGTAGCCTAGAGTTAAAATTACACTGTAGGGTGAGTCCACATCAAAGTCAGACCCTTCTCCCAACATCATTTTCTCTGCAACACCACAGAGATGTCATCCTGTATAAACTTCACTCTCAAAGTATAACTGTCGGACTTTTGCAGTGGCACTTGCGTTAACTACTGTGTTCTCTAAATTGCCTAGATAGATATGTTGGGGGTTCTAATCAGACAGCAGTTAACTTGTGTATATGGAGTTGTGTAAATATGACCTTAACTACTTCTGTCCACAATACTGTAGTGGCCTGGAATATATTTTGCACTGTAGGGTGAGTCCACATCACTTTCAGACCCTCCTCCCAACATCATCTTCTCTGGAACACCACACCAATGGTATCTTGTATAAAGTGCACTCTCACACTATGAAAGTCAGACTTCTGTGGTGCTTGCATTAAGTACTTTGTCCTTTAGATTGCATAACTAGATAGGTAGGGGGTTCTAATCTCACAATAATCAACTTGTCTGTGTGATGGTGGGTCCATTGCATCACTGGTGGATTAACTCAACGGGCGTGCTCATTTGACTCACACTGGCGGGAAACATTTACAAGGTTAGAATAATACTACATCCTCTTTTCAGTCTGTCCACGAATGCATACTGTCTGCAACACTGCAACACACTGATGATGTCATCATTTCAATAATGCACTCTCATGTATATATGCAAGAGTATCTTACACCTCTTAGTATTAGCTACATTTAGAACTGCGCATAGCTGTAGAAGTCATTTTTCTACACACTTCTCCTCTGCATGGCCCAGCTTATGTCATTGTTTTAAAGATGCAGTGCAGCTCACATGCAATCAGACTTATCCTGTGATGATTGTGCATGATACACTTGTTTGTAGATTGTGCCAGTACATAGGTAGGCATTTCAAATACAGTAATTACTGCCATTTGTGAGTATGCATTTCTTCCTTTTGCTGTGCAGAACAGGCTGCACATAGATATATGATGTATATCTATACAGTGTGCTTGTATTGTGTAACCATTTTTAGCAGAAACATGAAGGCAGTATACAATAGTGATGTCATACATTGAAATGTGCAGTGTCACAGTCATCAAATAAATCTGTATTTGCTCTTGTGTTTCAGCAAACATTAGCCTGTGATGTTAGCTATATAGATCAAATCCTGATGTCACTGCTTACATTCAGCATACATGTTGTTAATAGTGTTATCATCCACATGTGCTATGTTCATGTGTAGATGTGTTTCCTTTTACAAGAGTTTATTCTACATTTCTTTTGGAAAGGCTGTATTGAAGACTGGTGCCATTTGAATAGATTGTCATTCCATTACAGTTGTAGTGAGATACCTCTTCAGGACTGAGGACACGAGATGATGTAATGTATGTTGTTGCCTAAGGAAAGCATGTGTTCCAATGCAGAATTATATTCACATTGTACATAATCTGTGATCTACCTTCTCAGTGACAACAGCAGGGGGCTACAAGTGTGCTTGGGTATACCTATCATCAGGCAATGTTGTCTGACATACTGCAATAATCATTCTAAGTACTGGGACACATATTCTTTGATGCATAGACATGATGCAATGCTTTCACATGACCACAAATATTGCAGTTCACAATGCACTTATACCATGGCACATACATCAATCCTGCTGTTGTGATGATTATATCAACTGTTAGGCAAGTATTCCAAACCACCATTGAGTAATTGCAAGCATTTGTGCCCTTAACTGTTCTGCAGGAAAGACATCCCACCCATTATACTTTGTATGTATAAAGTGGCAGAGGCCACTCCATCAACTTTTAGTAGATAAAATGCATGGGCAGTTAAAGTACATCTGATTGAATGACTTCACACAGGTGGAGTTCAACAGCTATGATGGTAAATGTGATTAATAGCTGTCTTGTTATTGGGAGGAGTTGTACAGTTTGATGTTCAATTCTAGCATAGAGATTCATTGTGTGAATGTACTGACATCAAACAACAACCATTACATCACTACAGTCTTATCCCTTGATATGTTACATGAACACCTGTGAACATATCTTTGGATTTCCTCGAAGTACACATTTTTTCTGCCAATGTAATGTTGAGAGTACTACCTTGGCACATAAGTTGAGTACTGCAATGTATACGACAGTGCTCCAGATCTTGGGTGGTATGTGTACATACTGAAAAGCAATCCTTGACCATGGAACACTGATATAGAACTGATCGCAATTGTGTGCACATGAACATATTCATTAAATTGCCATCAGTCTGACATGCTGATATGACATTCATTCTAAGGGATCCTTTCTTAATTCACACAATAATTTCATTTGTTTGTCACAATATCTATTGCTATCACCTGTGGCAGATGCTAACAATACACATCTCTGGGGAATACATTGTATTATGATGTGGGATTTGCATCTGATCGTATCCATTGACAAAATAACTGTGTCACTCACTAGCACCTTATACAAGGGTATTACATATGCCACAATCTGCTTCCACATTTGTAACACCACACACACCTACATATGAGATGCATAGCTATTAGAATATTGAGGAGCATATTTCCCCTCAAAAGTGATCCTCCTTATAGATGTCTAAGCCCTGTTAATATGGTATATACAGTTAACACACAGATCAGTGTTGACATTGATGGCATCGGTTTGAATCTTGCAAAAGGAGATTGTGGCTTCTGAGCCATTCCTATTTTCCAGCATGTTATATTGACAAAGTGCACGCTGTGCTGTCCTTGCAAACTGTCATCTCAACTTAGCATGTGAATGACATCCATACGTTATATAATTCCCCTCTGTTACAATGTGGATATATATAACTGTCACATCCTATATCACATATGTTATTATTTACCTACATTTGCTCAGGATTGTGACCACCATTATTTATTCTGATAGAAGTGTCACAAAATGTTATTATTACAAATTTCCCTCTGTGACATTAGCACCTTCACATCAATTATTGTACTAGAATTTGAACATTTACTCCCCCCCTTACATCTTTCTGCATACATACATACATCTCTTTGATTTCTGTGCACATTTTCCTCAGTACACTTTTCTTGTCTGGTAACCCATGTATTGCAGTTGTCCTTGCCATTTCATACCCCCTCTTACTTATTACTGTATTCATATGTGTCATTTATGTGCACATTACACTCGGTACACTTTTCCTGCATTATTTCCTTTATGTAGCTCTTCATGCTGTCCATACGACCGCACTTAATAGGTTTGTCCATAGGCAAGCCTGTTTGTTTACTGTCTGCGCCTGTGCTGCTCAGTGCAGTTTCCTGGCTGACATCACTGTTGCTCACCATGGAAACAGGCTTGTATTCATGTTAGCATGATGATGAGCAGCCTGCATATACAATCTGTGCTGCTGCTCATCACACTAACATGTAAGTGTCATGTAGACTTTGTGTGAAGACTGCACGAGTGTTCATGAATCTCAGGGAAAGTAGTGCACATAGTAGTGCACGTTAAACTATTCGATTAGTTACTATATGATCTTGTGTTACAAGGGAAAAAACTTTATGTCTGGCTCAGTGATAAACCTTTTTTTTTCTTAATTTTTGCTACACCATACTACATTATCATCTAGACTTATTTTTCCTGATATGTCTCTGTGTTCTCCATACAATGTTCAAGGAAGCTGAAAAGACAGAGAGAGCGTAAGACAGAAAGAGATTATTTTTTGCTAACCATACTGCCACATAGGTGGGTGGGTTTGGCATAATGGTTAAGGTCTTTGCCTCAAAGACATGAGGTGCAGTGCTTGATTCTGACCTTGGATTATTGTCTAGACATAAAATGGCCCTTCAAGGCAATTAGTCTGGTATTCTTCTATGAGCCTATGAGTGCTCCACTTCTAGGTAAGTAAGTGAAAAGCAATGCCCACTATGCTGAGTCCACATATGTTTAAGCACTGCTATACGTCCATGATGGTCAGCAAGAAATCTGGGGCCAAGTTCATGATCACTTGTGCATATGGAGTACATTTCCAGGTTTTCATCAAAAGAGACCTACAGCTTTAGAATAAGCCAGCACCTTCTCATGAGAATGGAAAAGCCTATGCCAGCTGTTGACTTCCATGTCTCCCTGCCGTGATTCCCCTTCTTCTGGGCTGTTAAGCAAATCCAGATCATATGATTTACACTAGGGCTTCACCTGTATTCATCTCCGTTGGTTCTAATAACTAAATATTTTATTATATATTTGTGCATATATGCCATTTAGTACACACAAGCAGCAAATGATGTATACAGAAAAGAAAAGTGTATTCCCCTGTGTTCCAGGTATATTAATAACTAGACATGCAGAATCAGTTTACTATCTCTAGCTTTGCTAGGAATACTCAGTAAATGCAACTTCAGTCTGAATGCAAGAATTAGTTATACCTTCTTTGTTATGTAACTTTCACAAAACTTAATGCTCTGATGAGCTTTCCTTGATAGAGTAATAATCTTCCTACTTTATAAGTAAAACACAGTCAGTAAAATTCTTGCATAACCCTTGTGGTGGAATAGGAAGGCTATTTCAAGTACAGATGCATGCATGTATCAGTACTTTGAAATCCCTGGGGTTATTTCACCCTTGATTTATGCAGTTTTAGGTTCTAAAGTGGAATACTTTGTGTTTCTTTTCATTTTAAGCCTTGTTCCATATTTCATGAATTATTAATGCTACAGATCACTGCAGTCTATGAAACAGAAATGAATAAGTAATTGCAACTTGCGTTGAGATTTTACGTCAACAGGACCATAGTACATATGAAGTGTTTGAAGTTACAATGTAGTCAGACTAACTACATGACTTTTAGGTGGGAGGAAAAGTACAAAATTGATTTCAAAAGCCAAGCAGACAGTGCACAGACCAGCTAAAAGTACTTTGCTGTAATTCGTTACATACTGAGTTACTGGCCCTTCTTTTAATGACTCCTTTGCGATGTACATTTATACAAGGTAGCAGTAAAATGCTCAGTAAAACAATGAATAATCTGCAAACTGAATTCAGCATTTGCTGTCCACAATCTCTATTCTAAAAACAACTCAGCCAGAACACTTCCACTTTGTTTAATAAATTGTTACAAAAGCTATAAAATATGCATTTCTAGATCCAGCAAGTATTGCGTACTACAAGTTATCATTTTTACTTTTTCCGCTGTTCCAGCAATAACAGAATTAAAAACTCTAGATTGCAATTATTTCATTTCTCTGAGCAAAAGTTGTAGCAAGTAGTGCATAACATATTTAGCCATCACTGAGAGGTTTCAGTGACACCACTCTGTACTTCAGGATGTTTAGGAAAACTGGAAGAAGGGGTGATGCACTTGCTTTTTTACCCTCTATTTCCCTTCTTTGATTTCTTCGTATTTTACTCTGCTACACCATGGGGAAATTATATGGAATGTTTGCCAAATTATTTCCACTAATGTGCAATTGTGACCTGGAGCAGCCGTTCTTGTTTTATTATAAAGTGTCAGATGATTACTTAACCTATATCTTCCTTATGGTCTTGACATTTATTAAATGGCAAAAAAACAGAGTGATTATTTCACAAACTTTGCAATAACCATATAATCCACGTAACCTCCTTTTATCACAAATGGTTTCTCTGTATTACTAACAAATCATTTTTGATTAATTGTTAAAATTCAGTTTATTTGTAAAATGCATGGAAAATGCGAAGCTTTGCCTTACAATACACACAATTTCATTTTATTTTTATTAGAAGCTTGGTAATACATACAGCAGATTAATTATTGCCCATGTCTTCAGTAACAGAGAATGATTATATATGCATTTAATGGTAATACTTGGGAGAAAGAAGAGTACTTCAAATAATTCAACATAGGGCAACACTACACTGATTGTTAGCACTGCTTAAAATACTAATTAAATTATCAGAACAGCATTGCAACAAATAAAGTAATCTGAAAAAAATCATCACAAGCAACATCACTTACACTGCAGTTGCCCATGGCTAGCATGAAACTGATTTACTAATGCAATCTGTTGTATTTTATAATGCAATATAAAGAAATGACCCCTCGAGAGACCACTGGAGGAATCCTAATGTTTGTTTTACCAAGCTGTTGTTAAGGAACACAGTCATTTAGCAGTGATAGATATTGATCTGTACTTAATATACACTATGACAATAATGATTAAGACTCTATGATCAATAAAATTAGGAAATGTAAGGGAGTGAAGAAGTGAAAATAAGGACAGTAAATTCCCTATGTATTCTAGCATATTTTCTTTGCAGCTTCTGTGGGTAGAAAATTTTGCATTTACCTGTTTACCAGCACCCAGAAATGAAGACGTTATGTTCTTGACATACTAGAAGAAAACTGCTGGAGTGCTGCACTGGTTTCAGCAGTAAAAACTGCATCACAAAAACAAAATGCTATGATTCTATATGCAGATTTGTTTTACAGTTAATAGTTTTAATTTTACATAATTTTATTTTATGCTGATCAATTATAGAGTAGTTTCAAAATAGTGCCATGTTGACCAGAAAGTGATTTACATACTTTATTTCTTTTTGGCATCAAGAAATAGTGTGTCATAGATTTAAAAAGTAGACAGGATGCACTTTGAAGAAACTGCATTATTGCACACTGTGTTCGATGATATAGCAAAATAAATGATGAGGTTATGTTTGATTAATTCAATGCAGATCTTTAACCTTAGCTATTTTCAATGGTTTCAAACCAAAACATCAAAGTAATGTTTTCATTCTAATGTATGAATGCATATATTAAACAATTTTAGACTAAAAGCAGAAGAGTGTTTGTAAAGCCAGAGTGAGATCAGGGTAGGATGGCCATTGCATTTCATGAGCAGTACTGAAAAAATGAAAAACTACTCTGTGAAATAAAATAATGAAAACTGCTGAAGCTGTGAGCCTGTTTTTGCTAAGTTTCATTTGTTAGATCTCTACCATTTTATAAAAAAAAAAAAATCAAGATGTCAAATTCAGATGGCGTTGCTGCCACTGGAGAAAAATGGATCAGAGAAATATTATTTTTGAGGCATACTTACTGGGGGCTTAAGGGCATCTTCCTAGTAATCCCTTGTACATTTTGCTTTGCTGTTGTCACCTCCATTTCAACAGATTTCTTTGTTATACTACTTTGTTTTCTTTAAACCTTTTATTGTTTATGGTTCCTAGCCACATTAACTGTCTATGTGTGATCTCAACAATTAAAGATCTGTATTTTCAAATGTGATAAGTATTTTCCCCTTTCAAGCATGGTACATGCCACCCCATTCTTATTACTTCTTCTTCTTTTGGCTTTTCCCAGTTAGGGATCGCCACAGCGGATCATCTGTCCACTCATGATTAGCAGTGGAGTTTTACGGTGTCGTGTTGCCAGCCCAGCACCCAACCTTCCAAAGAAGGCACACACATTCACACACTCACACCTAGGGCCAATTTAGAGTGTCCAATCCACCTACTGCATGTCTTTGGGATGTGGGAGGAAACCGGAGCACCCGGAGGAAACCCACATGACCACAGGGAGGACATGCAGACTCAGCACAGAAGGCACCCCAGCAGAGAATCAAACCTGAGAACCTCTTGCTGTGAGGCAGCAATGCTAACCGCTGCACCACCATGGCTGAGTTACTTATTTCGAATGTTTCTATTCTTTATTACATGGTCTGTACTATTTGATCTTAGCAAGAAATGCACTTAGTTTGTGGTTTTATTTATTTGATTTATCCATTTAAAGTAATTGTATTGTGCTCTGTTTGTTGTTCATTGCTATGTGTTAAGCAAGAAAACCGTATAATAATGCCCTGGTATATCTATAGGTGGTCAACACTGAGTTGCTCAAGTGTTGAGTACCTAATTCACAAAATGCCAGGAAACAGAAAGGGAGTCTCTTCTTCCAAAGGAAATCACTGAAGGTGTGATTTCTAAGTGTGCGCTAGCAGTAACTGCTTTGTTTTGGAAGATGTCTCCCTCCTTTGTGTTTGTTTGACTAGGAGTTGGTATACATAAGGTCAGGTGGTAGAGAGGGTACAGGGATGCTTGCACCCCCCTGCAAAAATACCTTACAGTTGGAAGTTTTACTTTTTAAATATTTTGGGCAGTTATGTTTGGCATTTTAGTTCTTTGGCATCTTGATTTTTGATGTTTCATAAGGATCACAATTCCTCCCACTATTTCAGCAGATTACTTTAATACTGTTTCATCAGTACAGACAGCAAATAGTTCCACAATGGATTCCCCATACCATTAATTAATTTACTCCTCTTAAATGAATCTAACATGTAAGGCATTTTACGGATAAGAATTAAATGTGAAACTTCAAAAGAAGAATATGATTTTATATAAGTACGTACCTATTATGCCTGTAAACCCACACATTGTTTTTACATCTGCAAGCAAATATTTAAAATAACTGTGTTTCCATGTTACAAAGTTGAGACTTTTTTGAATTTGAATAAAGTGCTAATTGGGATCATGCTGAACATATTTCTGAAGGATAAGTGGCAATATTTTTTAAGCTGTCCTGTGACAGAGTGACATTTGAAACAGGAGTGGTTGATTTATTTAAACCTGATGGTAACCAGCTATCATGTGACCCTCAACAGGCTGAAGCAGATATAAGATGCTGAATGTGTGGACTGATGGATGTATGGATGTATGGATGTATGGATGGATGGATGGATGGATGGACACATGTATGCATGCATGAAAGGATGCTTTTCAGCTAAAAACAGAACAACATGTAGTGACTCGTGAAACTCGTGAATTTAGCCATGTTTGACTAATCTTGTAAAGGATTTACAGACTGGATTGCATTTTTAAAGATTTTTTTATTTATTTATTTTATTTTATTTTTAATTTGTTGACCGGACTAGTCCATCTGGATATATGTCCATTTTCAGCAGAGGCCCGGGGAGAATAGCTCCAACCATAGGCATAGACTATACATACATTTATACATAAGATGACAAACAGCAATTAAGAAAAATATGTTAAGACAAACAGAGGCAGATAATGACAGTTTTAAAGAGAAACAGGTATTTTTTGAGTTGACAAGGTAGTGCAGACCTCTCAAGAAAAAAATAATTAAATATGTTTACAAAAGGATTTAAAGGATCCCTGCACAATTCAGCAAATTAGGATTTAACAAACACAGTTCACCAAAGCAGACACCATAGAAACATAGCCTGTCTAGAAAGAAAAACAAGCAAACGCAAAAATAGTTGGTTTACACCAACAAAACTCATCATAGAAGGGATAACATAAATTAGAATTTTCATTCAATAAATGTGCACTTCACTGTTAATGGAGCACAAACAATATTAGTGCTCAATGAATCCTGTTTCAGGGACATGTGATCTGAAAAAGTGCCCATAAATGATTAAACTACCCAGGATATCTGACTGTATGAAACAGAGCAGGAAATTTGTATATGATTAAAAAGTCAGCATTGGTTGTCTTTTTATATAGAAACCTAATTGTTTCCATGCCTATGTGCTATGCATGAAACTGTTTTTCTAGAATCAGTTAAATATGCTTTCTGTCGCATTTAAGGATACTAGACATTGATTTGTATTGTAGGCATGTACACAAAATACACAGAATTTTTTTCAAATAAATAGCAAAAATAGATTTTTGCTCTGTTGAACTTACTTAGTAAACAAAACAAATATGTAAACATTTCACATCTGAGAGTGAGGAAGTACATAGGACTAATGAACCACACAGAGCTGCTTTATGATGCCTATGTCTTTATTGATAGCAGATTTATGTGGAGAAAGGAGTTAATCTTGTACAGACATGCTCTACATTTTTGATTTATGTTAATTCTGTACTTTTTTTTTAATTAAGCTATGTGGGTTGACTATTGCATTCATTACTTACAAAGATCTTTGTCAGTCTGTAGCATAGATGCCTTCCTTTGTTTCTGGTTTACTGCTAATTATAAGCATGATCAGATGCTGTGTAACTCATACTGCACCACAGGATGAGTTCTGCATCATGATGAATACCATGCACTCTCTATAGGAACAGAATCACACCCTTCTGACTGTCCTGGTACCTAAGTGCTACTTGCCAAGTCTCTGACGCTGACAAAGTTTTTAATGTTTCTTCACTGCCCTGGTAAGAAAGCTAGCTGTCTGTTTGACAGGCTCTCCAAAATTCTCTTTCCACCTGAGAAATTTAGCAACCTGTTCCATTTTTTTTAATGTTTAGGTTTTTGCATACTGTATTCTTTTTTAAGTTCTGTCTACCCTTAGTGATGTCTTTGTTTTTTCTGCAGTCAATAATGATTAGATTTTAATCGACCTTTAGTTTTGAATCTTAATGAAAGCATCAATGGGCATTAGGTTAGCTAGGTTTAATGTCACTTGACTGTTTATACTCTGCTTTACATATTAAGATAATCATCCAGCAGTGTGTATGGGACGACACCTGGCATAGCAGGTAGCTGTATGAGACTGTTAGAGAGGTATGAAGGAAGGGTAGGAGAGATAATATCTGATAGTGGGTAAGGAATGCAGTCTGCAAACAAGTACTGCAAAGGTGGGTGTCGGTGCTTCTAAAATTACAATCCTAAGACATGAGAGATTTTACTGCTATAAAGTGATAATTATTGAGCAGGCTAGTAATCTCTCTTCAGATACCTGAAAAATACTTCTTATCTCTTAGGGAAGAGATGAATGGAGACATCAAGCTCTCCAAAAAATTCCCTCAAATCATCAATGGAACATTATCACCTATCTGTTGAACTAACGCTGCTCTTAAAGCTTGAAAGAAAGTTTATCTACTTCATTACACTTATGCACATGTAGGAGAATGAGATCTCTTAAGCTGGCAAAGTACTACAAATGCCGCTAACATTGCTGGCAAAAGACCATAAAAGATTACTAACGTTAACCAACAGTTTTATTTATCATTTTAGTATTTAAGCAATTCCCTCACAATGACTTATGTACATACACTTGAATATCTCATTTGGAAGTGATGTATGAAATTTACCTTAACAACCTAACTAAATATTTTTGTTTATAGTTTTCTAGCTTCTTTGTTTCCTTGAAAATTTTCATTTGAGCTCCCATTCTTCTAGGAGTAGCAAGTTTTCCATATTTGGTCATTTTAATGTAATGTAAATATTTATCAGCAGTAGCTAGATTAATTCAAAAGCTGACTGCTGGTCTTTCTGGAGCTCCTTGTCTAAGTGATCACCAGAATATGTGTGTTGGAAATTTGCATGACTCAACCTTCTTTTTCATCTTCTGTGCTTAACAGTGATTTCCTATTGGCTATTGTATTATTTCATGCTTAACTACATCTAAACAGTTCAACAGATTGAATGTTCGGTCTTTTAGCCCAGTTTAGTGTTTGTCACTAAATGATATTGCAACAATTCCGTGGATGCCTAAACTGTCATAACATCTATTAGTCCCACTTAGGATATCACACATACTTTTCTAGTATTTGTTTTTTAGATGCATGTGTGCCAACTATCAGGGACTGCCAAGACCATACCTATTGATTCCACATCAGTGGAGCATTAGTGGGTTATGGCATGGCTGTCATCCAGGCAACCATGAAGATTTTCTGGTTTCTGGCCCTAACCACTCACTTGGCGGCTGATGCACATGCTTTCATATGTGAGGCCCTGCTATGCCTTCCTCTGCAAGTGTGAACATTTCCACTCATGCTCCATGAAAGCTCATGCAAGAGCATAACTGGGCAAAGCCAAACATATCCCCAGCCCATGCACCACATGGCCTGCACCTATCTCTTTTCAGTACTTGCTTGCATTGGAGCTGGACATCCTCTACCCTCATGCAGGAGAAGTGAGCTCAAATCAGAAGTTCACTCCCCTCTTTCCTGATTGACTCATGCAGTACACAGGTCACTAATCTATCTTTAGCCAGTCAGGACTTTATCACACTCTATCATAAAGATGACCTGCATGGTACTGCAGATATTCCTCACTATGTACATCACATGCCTAGTTTTCACTTGAAAAAGGTATTACACATCTGCAAAGGACTGAATAAATGTATCTAACTTTCTGTTTAATGTTTAACCAAGGTCAGCAAATTCAGCACCACTGAACATTTGGTAACACTGATTACTTAATTAACATCCAGCACCAATAATCTATTTAATTAAAGGCTAAATCACTTAATATTTGTCAACACTGCTTTAAACTTGAGGATCTGAAACCAAAACCTGCATGACAAACACGAGTCTGTTTTACAAATATCAGTCACACTTTATGTGTGTCATTGTGAACATATGTGGCAGTTACTGTTAAGGCCATGGAATCCTGCACTGAGCAATCAGTTTATATTTGTCATTGTGAACATACGTGGTAGTTACTGTTAAGGCCACGGAATCCTGCACTGAGCACTCACATGGCTGATAATCATAAAGTGAACATAAGGCTAAACACTCATTTAACTTCTTACATCTATTGCAGTACAGCTCATTTTATCCTCCAAGGAATAGCTCTCAGTGTTCATTTTCTCCATACGTTGTTCGATTTCATTCCCACACATTAACCTTTCCCCTCTCACACTATGCAAGTACTACCTGCTTGGTTCACTTAACTCATGTGCTAGAGACTGGGAAAATTATCATCTGCCTCATGTCGCACTTAACTGACTTCTCACAATTTACCTGCAGGATACTCAACAGCATTCCTCTCTGTCGTGAACATCATTCAATATAGATGACAAAAACTTTGGAATTTTTGTTCATTTTTAGCAACTAATAGCACTTACTTTCTTAATACAAAATATTTTAAAGATTTAAAATAAAAAAAAAAATGTAAAGGTCATTCCTGCATTCAGAGTCTGAGATAAACCTATTAATACTACATATATCTCTTTCTGAAAAAACATTTTTAGAATGGGATTTTCTTTTACAGTTTCAGAGTTTCGCATATACATTCACCTTCACTTTCTAGTATGGCTTTTGACACAATTTTTTCTTTTCCCTTAGTTTAACTTGCATTTACAGAATTTATAGAACAATATAAGCTTCATCATTGCTAGTTTTTGACATTATAAGGCCTTTTAAATATTTATCTGAATAGTTAAATGTTTTTTTTTTAATTTATGCTTAAATTAACAATATACCATACTTGCTGTTATAGTCAGTGAGAAAATAAATAGATGATTAAGGGATACACACAATAAACAAACAAACAAAATGCTAAGTAGTGACCTGTGTCTGATGATCAAGGCATCCTTCAACCCAGTACTGACAGATTTACTGCACATCAGCAAGTTAAATGGCATCAGAAATACTCAGTCTAGGCATCTAAACCTCTTCTGCAACATCAACAGAATTATTTGTAGGGGCAGGTATATACTATTAATGGTTTATCCCATACATGGGTCCTCTCAATTTATCCATTGTATGATCCCAGTTATTATCATTAGGGGTAATATGTAATTATTGACCATAGAATGAGTAAGGCCAATCTAAAACCAAATGGCATAGGTTAATTCAAGCACCAAAAGAGGAATTGGCTAGGCTTAAAATGGCCCACAAGGGCAGCTAGCCTAGTACTTACTGAATCTATGAACCCAAGGAAAAAAAATAAGTAAGCAAAATAGTAACAGTATAATCAAGTGCAAAGCGTCATCTCCATTTATGAATATTCTGTATTAATAACAGATAAAAATCATTGTTTTTTATCTACTTTCAAGTGTATAAAGCATAGGTATAAAACGTTCCAGTCATTAATTATTAATTTGTCTAAATGATACATGCTAGGGTTTCTGTTGCTTAGCACAGATGTCAAAAGTAAATGTGTTACGTGTTTAGAGGTGATCTGGTCTGTTCACAATTGCCCTAAAAGAAAAAAAATATACTTTGTTTTAACTTTTATTTTGACAAGTCGTTATCTTTCATTAAAGTGTAATTTTAGTGCTATGGATATAGGATGCTTACCTTTTAAATTGTGGCCATAGACTTAAATTAAATTTTATAGAGACCATTGCTGTTTAATAACTGTGATATAGATCCTTTATATAAATCTCTGTTACATTTCATAAGACTTGACTTCAGTACTCTGTATAACAGTTGTGTGATGGCTTCTTTTTTGTTGTTGCAAAGTTTTACAGCAGTCTTGCAGCAAACTTCACTAGAAAATATATGTTAGCAGTGACTTAAGTTGTCTAATGCAAGTCTAAAATGTTTTCTCTTTTAAAATGTTCTAGGTATTTGCACATTTCCTGAATATTTTCTTTGTGTAGAATTAATTCATAAGCAGAAAAGATTGATTTAAGGTCTGCCAACATGAAATACAACAAATCTAGAATTTAAATTGCAAATTGAAAATATGCTAAATTCAAACATATTCCATGGGAGTAAAAGTGTATTGCTTGCTACACACTGGGTAGTGTTACAATCATTAATTATAGAACAGGTTTTTTGTTTATCTTCAGTCTACAAGCACTTCCTAAGGTCACATCAGCTCATTAATACTCAGCACCTGGTTATACTTTCGTGCTTAACAATTGTGTCTCATTATTTATTCACAAAGACTGGTTGAGAGGTATAGTTTCATTTTTCAAAACGCCCAGTTTTTCCCAGGTGTTGAGTTTGGTGACAAAAGGGACAGCAGTCTAACATGCCCCGCATAGTTAATATCTATTATATGAAAACATTTGTTCAAGTGATCATATTCTTTATACATTTGTTGTAGAACCACTAGCCTGCATTACTGCCTTTTCATTTTTGTCTGCCAATCTGACATTATAATTCATTTGTAAAAAAAAGGTTTAAATAGTTCTAGCCCAATTCATTTGGAACAGAATATCCTGTTTAAGGCATGTTTAGTATTTAAGTTGCAGAGCACATTTTAAATAACTAAAGTAATGCTGTATGATATATGAGTACCAGAGCTTTGATCAAACAAACATTTGCTTGAGGAAAGCTGAAGCCAGTCTTTTGACATGAAAGCTCAGTTCATAGGATTGCAGTTTTTTTTTTTTGGAAATAAATAAGTATGTGCATGTCTGTCTGTATGATTGTCTGGCTGTTAGGGTTAGGATAAAGGTTAGGTAAGAGAATAGCTTTAGTGTGTGTGTGTGTGTGTGTGTGTGTGTGTGTGTGTGTGTGTGTGTGTGTGCGTGCGTGTGTGTGTGTGTGTGTGTATGTGTGTGTGTGTATGTGTAAGTGTGAGTGTGTATTTGTGGGTGATGTGTGAGACAGGATTATACTGGTGTTGGGAAACTTGCCTTTTCTGCACTATTGTAGGACCTTGGAATTGGTATATATAAGCAACAGGAGATACTGTGGATTCAATTACATTGTTTAAATTCATAATTAATTTTAAATAATAAATAATTTTCTTGGGTGGCAAAAGCCAGGGGGCCAATAGCCTAGTACCTCCCTATGAACCTAGATATATATATATATATATATATATATATATATATATATATAGAGAGAGAGAGAGAGAGAGAGATATATATATATATATATATATAGAGAGATATTTATAAAAGACAGGAAAGAACATATGTCCCCCTGCTAGGAACAAATCCAGGAGGGGACTGTCTGATGGTGGGGGGAGGGGGGCAACAGACATGGAAGTATCAGTTTTCACTGTGCATTGATTTTACCTTATAACATACATTTTGATGGCTTAAGGAACCTTATTAACCACAATTGGACTATTTTCAGAGCTGATGGAAAGTACCTTGAAAAAATAGGGAACAAACCAAATGTGGTTTACAAAAAGGATTTGTGCTTTAAATCCATGCTTGAGAGATGTAGGAAGGGTTTACAGGGAGGGCACATGAATAAGTGTGGCCACTGTAACCAGTGTAGATTAATCAAGGAAGGTGAGGAAGTGTCTATACCTATGGGGGAACATGTATTTTAGACATAGACTGAATTATCATAGTACTAATGTGGTATATATAGCTTTGTGCCAACAATGTACCTCATTTTATATAGGTAAAACCAAGAACAAGTTTAAAACAAGGATTTGCCAACATCAATATGATATTCACAAACTGGATGACAAAAATGCATTAGTCAAACATATTATTAGGTTTCCCACGCATTCTTTTAACTATTGTTGTATAGAAAAAGTTAGTTTTGACCAGAGGGGAGGGCCACATGAAATGTTCCTTAAATATAAAGAACTGATTTTGCAGCTAAGGAGTAATGCCACTGTACCCCCTGGTTTAAATGAATCCATTACTATAAATAGTATTTCAAAATTAAAAGCTGCAATTGTGTTTTCCTAAGGGCTTGTACATATGGGATATTTGTAAGTAGGAATTTTGATGCTAGATTTCAAAAACAGGCAATGTTTTTATGTGTGTAGGTGCTTATATGAATATAACTTTGTATTAGATGTATGTATTGTCCTAAGCATTAATTGAGGGGTGGAATTTTTAGCCATGTGACTTAATTGCTGTATTTAAGCTTAATTGTGATTTTAAACTGTGTTCTGAAGACATTTGACATTGTTCTTACGAAAGGGCTCAACATTTGGAATAAACTGGTGCTTGGTGATGTTTTTCCCTTCATTTGTTTGTTTTTCTAAGATATATATATATATATATATATATATATATATATATATATATATATATATATATATATATATATATATATATATATAAATAATGTCAGATTCCTGTAGGACCTAACCAGAGACATTACAGCAACATGTATAATCATCTATTCAACGTTTTTTGCATGCCTACCTTCATCAGTGCATCTCAGCAGATACACAAATTTCCCAAAAAATAAAAGTTTATCAATATTCTGCAAGTGGCTCATGACATTCAAGTCTTTATTAAGTGTACAGTCAGGTCACATAAAAGCTAAACTCATTAGTTTGCATAAATTTGCTCTTTTTGGGGGCTCCATAAGCATAAAGTTCCTGGAGAATCTAGTGTCCTGTAGTGTTTTTATATTTTTCAGGGAAAATCTGAACATCTCTCATTATACCTTCAAACATGGAAGTTTGCAAACATTTTTTTTATAACTAATTTCCTGTTTTTTTCTAGATGCTTTCTAGTTTGTTTTTATTGTCCTGAATGTACCAGTAAAGGCTTAAACAGAAGTGAAAAGTCATTGGCATTTAGACACCTATAACTGAAACACTGGTATGTCCTTGGGGGATGATCTACATAGCTCCCATGGGCGTCCACTACAATATGTTTAAAATATTACACTGTGAAGCCTCTAACCTAGCTGGGCCTTTCTTGGAGTTTATATGTTCTCACTAAGACCATATATATTTTTGCTACAGCCGAAACAGTGAAGTGTGATGTATGTGTGTGTGCGTGTGTGTGTGTGTGTGTGTGTGTGTCTGAGTGTGTGTGTGTGTGTGTGTGTGTGCGTGTGTGTGTGTGTGTGTGTGTGTGTGTGTGTGTGTGTGTGTGTGTGTGTGTGTGTGTGTGTGTGTGTGTGTGTGTGTGTGTGTGTGTGTGTGTGTGTGTGTGTGTGTGTGTGTGTGTGTGTGTGTGTGTGTGTGTGTGTGTGTGTGTGTGTGTGTGTGTGTGTGTGTCTGTGTGTGCGCGCGCGCATCTGTGTGTGTGTGTGTGTGTGTGTGTCTGGATCTAAGTATTATTTCTGCAGCTTGTGTGTTCAAAAGAATAATGTCTATGTATCCTAAAAGTTTACTTTGGTCGATGTTTTTCACTGGTAGCTGAAGGTTTTTTACTATGGAGTCACATGTTTATCTGTTGCAGATAATCTGTAGGAATGCCGGAAAAATAAGGCTATGATTTGGATTTTTGTTACTGAACTAGAAAAGGGAAATTATGTCCTTCCATATGTACTGTCAATGGGAAAGTCAGGGACATAGCAGTGACAATTTCACCACTGGAATTGACTACAGATAGAAATATGTGCATTTTAATAACTAGACTTAATGCTATGCTCTAGAGAGATGAAAATGATCGGTTTTATGAGACATACTCTAATTTTAATTGGATTATTCTGTGACATAGTTTCTATGGCACATTGTGTAACTGATGTTGAGTAAACCATTAGTTGGATGCATAAATATAATATGATGCTGCCAGGTACAGTGCTTACTTTTAAGCTGTTGCAGCATTTAAATATAAAACATAGACAATTAGCATTAACAGCATGCACAGAACTGACTGCATCAAGTCAGCCCTGAAGTGCATTTCAGAGAAAAAGCATTAAGCACTGCTGTAGGCAGTAACATAAGTCATAACACAACATATTTCACAGAATCAAAATGAAACAAGTAAGTTGATTAGACCAAAGAGCTCCATTAGACTGCAGTTACCAGGAATGAAGACACCAAATGACAGTTGATGACCTTTATTAATTCCAAACATAACTTTATTACATCATTTTGAATATTAATTGTAGCACAAATAATCTTGTAACCACAACATGTAAAATCCTTATAAAGTACATCAGGGCAGCGTACCCCGCTCACCCTGCCTGAATAAGCAGCGTCCATACATTCTCTCACTTGTTCACATTAACCAAGCAGCATCCAACCATTCACTTTCATCCCCAAAACTCAATGCATAAACATCCAACATCAAGAGGGGGAACAGAAGATGGCAAGCCTGCCCACCTTCTCTGCCCAGTACCCACCTCCATAATTAGACCAAACAAAATAAACAAAAGAAAAAAGGGAAGGGAGGGCAAGTAGCAAATTCACACCAAGATATGATTCTTCTTCCCAGTCACACTCTTATAGAACACAAAAGTCCTACCCTACGTCTACCTCACATCCTCTAAAGTCCCCTTAACAAATTATCCCATCCCTTCCCTTCCATTCCCAAAGCTAAAAAATCTATCTCTGTTCTATGTTAGCGCCCCTCCTCAACAAACTCTCACTCCCCACCCCAATTTAACTCTCTCAAATACTTACTGTAGATGTCCCTGGACAAATAGGTTTGTTCCCAAACCTCATTTGTCCAGATCCCCTTCAGTAATACACATGGCACCAAATGACAGTTGATGACCTTTATTAATTCCAAACATAACTTTTTTTACATCATTTTGAATATTAATTGTAACACAAATAAACTTGTAACCACAACATGTAAAATGCTTATAACATACATCAGGTCAGTGTACCCCACTCACCCTGCCCAAATAAGCAATATCCATACCTCCACTCACTTCTTGTCATCGATCAAGTGGTGTTCTACTGCTCACTTACATCTCCAAAACTATTGCATCAACATTCAACACCAAGAGGAGGAATAGAAGAAGGACAAGCCTGCCCCTCTGCTCTGCCCACCAGTCTGACACAGGCTGTTCACCCTCACCTCCAAAAGAACTTTTACTAAGCCATCTAAAAATAAACATAAATGTACATTAAATAAATCTAAGCCAAACTCATTCACTTGTACCACATTGGATCTAAACCAAACTGGGTCTTTGTCATTAAAATCCCTATGATCTATCATAAACCCAACTGTCATGCCAGCCTATAGTTAATAAACCTTAGTGCATGCTCCAAAGCCTTAAAACTAGCAAACTTCGATACAATACCCCACTCGGGCATTATAGATAAGCTCACCAGCTTAAATATAAACCCCTATGTCACTAGATGGGTTGCAAACTAGCTCAAGGACAGAACCCACATGGTTAGAATTGCTGGAGCCATGTCAGACTCCAAACCAGTTACAAGTGGCGTCCCACAAAGCTCAGTCCTGGGACCTCTCTTGTTCATTATATATTTCTTGGAGATACAGGTCAACACGGAAGGACTGTGGCTGACCAAGTTCACAGATGACTGCAAACTGGGCGCCATAATTGACTCTCCAGCCGACACAAGCATCCTCCAAAAAGGCCTCATAGAAACAGACAACTGGTACCAGAGCCATGGCCTCAAGCTAAACGCCAAAAAGTGTATAGTCATCCCCTTTGGCAAAAACAAAGTGCCCACAAATTACCACATAGGTGGTAATCCATTAAGTACAGAAGAAGTAATTAGGGACCTGGGGACCCAAGTTGATATCAATTTCTCATTTGACAACCACGTGGCCAAAGTGGTTAGAAAAACATTTTATATAGCCCACCTAATCATGAAGGGATTCACATCTAGATCAGGGGAGGTCATCGTGCCTCTTTACTCATCCCTCATCAGGCCCATAATCAAGTACAATGCCCCTTTTGGGATGTACCTTACCAAACACCTGCAGCAACTGGAAAGACCCCAAAAGTACCTCACCAAGAGGATCAAAGGGCTCAAACAGATGCCATATGCTGCCTGGTTAAAGAAACTCCAGCTCTACTCAGTGGCATACTGCCTGCTCAGAGGCGATCTGTGCCTGACGTATAAAGCCATGTCCAACCCGGAATTAAGGGACATGCTGCACCTCAAAAAATCCAAATCCCATCAAGCTACGCACTCGAGAGATTTGAACCTCAGCTCTGAAATAAATAGGACATGCTGGAGGGACAGATTCATAACCCAGAGGCTCCCTTCACTCTGGAATAAAATCCCATTCCAGGTTAGGCAGAGTCCCTCATTGACTGTCTTCAAGAGGAATCTTGATGAGTGGATGGGAGATCGTAGGTTTACCCCGGTATCACTTCTGTGTCACTGTTAGACAGAGGCACAGTATACTAACCTTGAAAAAGGGCATAGCAAAATTAATTTAAAATTGGTGGCGAAAGCCAAACATACTCTGGCTAGGCTTATAAATGCCCTAGGGCAGATAGCCTAGTATGAACCTATGAACCTATGAACCTATTCCTCCAACACAAACATGGTACTATCTCCGACCAAACAATGCATGTGCCTGGATATAATGTCTGCAACATAACCAGAGCCTCCATTATCCTATCCACCAACTGCTTCTTAGGAATTACTCCCAAATCATTACCAGCCATATGCATCACTAATATTCAAGGAAATCCCATCCTCAACCTCAATGGATCTACCTTCCCTTGCCATATCCACCAACTGCTTCTTAGGAATTACTCCCAAATAATTACCAGCCAAATGCATCACTAATATTCAAGGAAATCCCATCCTCAACCTCAATGGATCTACTTTCCTTGCCAAATCTGAAGCCCTACCAATATGAAAGGAATGAGTGGAAAACCTCTTACCTGGCAAACCCACACATTGCAGCATCCTTCTTATAACATGTACAAACTGATTACTTGTTACCACCTTACCACCTCTCAACCAGAAAACCAATTCCTGATGGCTTCCCACATGAGTTTACATCAATTCTGCTGCCCAACCACCGGACAAAGTCCCTCACTCCTATCTTTCCTAAGAACTATCTGCATGCCTTTCCCTAACTGATCTGTTTTAGACCAATGTAACCAAACGTGCACTGACCCTGGAAAACCATAACATCTCTCCAAACTAATGATCCTAACAGCTCTGGCACCCAAATTGCCCCCAAGTGCATCCATAAATACAAAGTAACACACAAACAATAATCCACTGACTCACCCACAACTAAAGCTAAACCCTTCAATAAAACTTTCACAACCTGTCATGTCAATGGCCAGTGCATATCCATATTCACTGCAACCACTCTATTCCATCATCTCAACGTATGCCCCAAGACCCAGGACTTTGTAAAACCATGCAGCCCAGCCACCACACAAATATACTAATCACTGCGAAGTCATCCTTAACCAATTGCACTGCCTTTTCCTGCCCCCACACCTGAACCAAGTATGACAATAATAGTTCCTCTGATCAAACCCCTTCACCTTCAGGCAACTGCAGAATAAATTTATCAAAATCATACAATGCCCTACCATATGCTCACCTGGTACATGCTGCCCAACATTAGTTCATCAACCTTCTAGTTACATCAACCCAAGATGCCACACCTCATCTGGCAACACCATCAGCTCCTCCTCTGCCCCAGGGCCCAACTAAAATCGAGACAAACTGTCAGCAATCTCATTCCTAACTCCTGCCACATGCACACCTGTAAATGAAAAATTTATTAAACTCTGCAAAACTAACTTATGTAAAACCAACAACAGTAATTCAGATCTCACAGTCTTTGCTTGCAGAACTTGCACTACTACCCTGTAATCCAAATTAAAAATTACTCTCTTTCCTTTCAGTCACTCCTGTCAAACTACTGATGCAACACAGATTTGTATTAACTCCAAAAAGGCAACATCCCTTTTCCACTCATCCTTCCAATCCACTGGGCGACAAGGTACAAACCATTCCGCCTCCACAAAATGCAGCCATTCCAATACCTCCAGCTGTATCTGTAAATGATTGCAGTTTCTTTTGACCAACCCAATTCATCTGCCAAAAAAGACACTATTAAACTGCTCCAAAAATGTCAACCAAAGTGCCAAATCAGACCATACCAACTTGTTAATCCTGACCCAATGATGTTTGCTCTTCCCTCCTTTTAACAAAAATGATACTGATCTACAAAAAGTATGCCCTAGATGAACTGCTTGACATGCAAAATTCAGAAGCCCTAAATGCTCCATAACCTCCCTAATTCATACCTTACCCTTGCACACCACCCACACAATCTTCTCATTCAACTGAGCTATCTTATTAGCCAGCAAGCAAAGCAACCTGCATTCTGCATCCACCAATAAACCCAAGAAATCCAATGACTTAGTCAGGCCTTGCAACTTCTGCCTAGGCAATGAGATGCCCAACTCATCACACATCCCCAAAACTCTTGCAAACCTTGAATTGCTCTCTGAAGCCCCACACCTACTATCAAGTACTCATCCAAGTGCAGCACCATCCTCTATGTAACCACCCACTGCTGACAAATCCAGTGGAGTACAGTGCCAACTTTCTGAAAAGTAGTGCAGGCTACTGAGCATCCCATTGGCATAGCCTTATCAAAGTAAAATTTGTTCCCAGCTGCCTTGGCTAATAATGGCCACTCCTCCTCCTTACCAGTAAAAGGTGAAAGGTGGAGTCAATGTCCATCTTCATTAGCCAAGGATCCTTAAACCCCCTAATAGCCTTCACAATGTCATTCAAAGATGTGTAACTAACATCAAGATCCTCAACTGAAATGAAGTCATTAATGGAGCTCCCTTCTGGATACAACAAATGGTGAAACAGCCTGAGCTCACCAGACACCTTCTTAGGAACCAAACTCAATGGTGAAACCTTAAAACTCTGAAAGGGGGCATCAAAAGATCTTAACAACCCACCTGCCTGTTGTTCCTTCTCTACCAAACCCTCCAATATACCCCCCCCCATACAGATTGCAAATTCATGTGAACGGGTCTATATTATATGAACGAAAGTTCATATAAACAAATGCTCAATGAGCAAAAATCCCGGACATTGAAAACAATATTGTGCGGGGGCTGTGCCCCTACCACTCCCCACTAAATATATATTCCAACTCTGAGATCGCACTACAGTGAGGAAAGGGCAAAAACTCCAATCTTCTCTGTACTGTGATCCCACAACACGCACCTCGATGTCCAAGAGTTTTGCTCATTAGAGTGTTCGCTTATATGAACTTTCGTTCATATAATATAGACCCCATGTGAACTAACACATCCCTTACCACCCTTGATTTAATAGAAACCCCCCCGAGAAAAGCCCTCAACTATTTCTTCCTTAAGAGAAAAATCAGCAAATTGCTGAAGCATTCACCACAATACTTCCACCCTAATGAGAGAATACATCCCTCGGCCTCACCTTGCTCCCCGAAAGGATACCTCTCTTCACACTCCTCAAAAATTTACCCTACCTCAGAGATTCTGAAACCCCTGAAAAGAGGAAGAAAACACACCCACCTCAGTGGAAAATGAACCCGGAGTCACCAAATTAACCTCCCACCCACCACACTGCACTGCTGGATAGCTCCCTGCACACTTAGAAAAAGCATGTGAGAACTTACACCGAACCCACGAGCAACATCCCGCAATAAAAGCCCAACATACTCTCCCCTTCTCCCCCTACTCTTTCCCCTTGACTAACCACCCCAAAGCTATTCATCATAGTAGCTAGCCAAATGTCCGGATGTCTAACCTCCCAGCAGAGAAAGTTATCAACTGCTTTCCGCTTCTGAAACATCTATCATAACATAACCAAGCTGTCCCCTCCCACAAAAGCTGAGCCTCTCAAATCATCAGAAAGTAACACAAGAGTGGCAATGCCAAAGACATATCCTTCTTCAGCCAAACTGCCATGTAGTAGACAAAACCTACCACCCAATTATCCCATGTACTAGGACACAGCTTACCTATTCTTCTCCTCCCCAATGACGCTAATGCTGCCAAAAGGTCCTTGCTATTCAACATCTCTGATTCCACCAACTGCTGCACCCATTCCACATCAATTAACTTGAAGGCATTGACATAACCCCACCCCTGAAATCTTCTCCTTAACTGAAAGCAGAATGTGAGAGGTCAGAAAAACTGTCCTTATCCTTTGCCCAAAGCCTGTGTAGCTAACCGATCCCCCGGCCATATGCCAAAATCTGTCCCAACTTCAGAAAACAATCTCACCGCACCCACAGATGACCCTAAACTCCCCACAGACAATGCTATGTTATCCTTCCCACTGACTGCTTCACCCTGTCCCTGCTTGTGACACCTCTGTGCATGCCCCATAGACCATCCAACATCAACCAACCCCTGATACACCTCATCCCTAGTTATGCCACAATCATGGCCCACACACTACAAACATGCCCTAACAGGACACCCAACAGCATATCATTACCTGCTGCTCCATCCTGAGCTAGTCCTGCAGCCAGAAGAGCCACTGTGACCACATCACTCCACTGCTGTGCCCGCTTCCCATGAGCGACCATTCTTGTCTTCGCCACCAGACATCATCTCTTCCAACTGGATTCCCACTCATCAGCTGCTCTCCCAAACTCAGCATTAGGCACCTCCTGGAACATCTCCTCTGCCTTTGCCACAATGGCCTCCCACCTCTGCCATAAACTCTCCATATTCACCATCTACAACAAAAGAGAGACACATTAAGACTCCAAGGGAAAGAAACACATTAACAAAAATGAAAAAAAAAAAAAACTGACAAGCTGTTATTCAAATCTCTACATGCCGATGTTGTACAGTGCCTTGTATCATTCCCCACTTAAGTGCCATTACTCTACAATGTCCAAAATACACTTGAATAATGCACCCTAATCCCCTCAGATTTCAAAGCTGCTATCATAGAAAGTAATGTGCCACCATACAGTAACCAAAGTACATGGCTTCTGAGAAACAGATGAAATTATGAGGCAAAACCTGGACTTTGCACATAACTAATAATTAAGAGAATGCCTCACTCCCAGACATAGCTCTCCACCAATCAGGGACAAATTTCAACAGCAACAGGTACAAACCAATTACAATCAAGGCAAGTCTGGGACATTTTAGAACATTAGCACTATTAACTGAAGCCATTGGGTGGAATAAAGAATGGTAGCTAACATTTTGTGAAGTAAAAGAAATCTGTCATTCTTAAATATAGCCAATATATATTTCACAAAGTTAATAGGTCTCCTGACCACATATTTATTGAATATGATTCACCACCTTTCCCCCAAAGTCACCAGTTTTAGTAAGCATTAACAGGGACTTCTCTAAAATTTGTGTCAAAATCAATTTGAGTCAAAATCAGGGAAAGTTCAGAGGTATGCTCGCAGACCAACCACCCTCATGCTCTCAATATCCCCCTCTGAATGGTTAACCAGCTATACCGCGCAGCTCAAACATAGTCCCTACTACATGCCACCAACTACCAGAAACCACACTGTAAGAGGAGCAGACCAAATTTATGACAGTTGTCAGGTTGCTTCCCTCTCAAACCAGCCACCCACACACATACCTCTCAACCTCTTAGTGAAAAAATCTGGACAAAGTCAAAATAATGAGGGGGGGATAAAGGCCTAAAAATAGGGACATATTGTAAATATTGCTCTTAGAAACTCAGAAAGTTGATAGAATGACAGGTTTTATGTTGTCATGCATTTTTGGAAAGATATGAATTTTGAAACTCAAATGTCTGTCATTATTTAGTGAATTCAATCTTCAGTGACTTGCCAGAAAACCATCAATTTTATGAGGTGCAGACCAAAACTTTGACACAGAAATCTGGACATTTTGCAAAAGTCTCGGCAGTTGAGCGCTATGCCTGCATGTTTTCCCTACCCACTTACCAACGACTAATGTCACAGTGTGCATGCACAGCAGGCAACCATTATCCTACCTACTCTAAGCCTGCAAAAAGGCCTTCACCACTTCAGTTGGCCATCAGTGACCCACTACAACCATAAAGAAGACGTGGCAGCCTACCACCAAGACCAATGAAGACTCCGGAAGTCCCACCCACTGGAATATCTCAACAGGAAGCCCATCTCACCACTCCGCAGACCTAAAGACTACCACACCACCCACCAATGCTGAAATCCCTCTTGACAAAATCCCAGAGAATCAATGAATGGCTAATAAGGTATGTAAGCCCATTCTTAACCTACTGAACCTCACTACCAGCTCCCTGCCCTCCTCCCCCAATTAACTAGATGACCGATTCCATGCATTTCTTCCCCCCACCTTTTTTTATATATCCAAGGCTAGAACCTCCCATCCCCCATAGCGCCAACCCGTGCCACTGACTGAACTATCCCAACACCTCTTACCCACAGCTCCAAACCGATCTTTACCCTACCAAAAAGGGAGAAAAATATTTATTAGAATTAAGCCTCATGCTTAATTAAGCTCATACAATCAACACCACAAAGCGTACCCAAGCTAGTTACTAAGCATGCCCGGCCCCTTGCATCCCCACAACTACTAATCCTACCTGACCACAGCGGTATCTACAGGTTGTCTTGGACATAAGCCTGCACTGTAGCAAGTTCACTAAAAATATAATTCCTCTTCTCAGTTACATTTGTATGAAACACCTAATCCCCCCCTACATCTACCTTACTTCCTATAAAGTCACCTTAATAAATTAACTCTTCCCTTCCCAAAACTAAACCAGGCTATCTCTTTTACGTAACCTTAGCCCCCTTCCCCAACAAACTCTCACTCCACATCCCCATTTAGCTCTCTCTAACATTTACTGAAGATGTTCCTTGAAAAATTTGTTTGTTCCCAAACTTCATTAAGAATGCATTCAGAAGGAATTGCAGTCCATGGCATCCAGATAAAAATACTGATTGAACTATGCTTGTATTTGAAGTTTTACCTGAGATCGTTTAACTACCCAGTCTCATTAGTCATACAATGTAATTAGCTTTTTAGGCATAATAATAATAATAATAATGCATGGACTGGTTTTGAATTATCAGGGATGATAAGTTATTGATGAATCCTACTTGACGAAATAATTTTAACTTGGTGATTCAGTAATCCCATTTCCTGACGACTGTTTAGGTCTCATAAATGTATATGCTTAATGCTAATGCAAATTAATATACTTATTTTTTAAAGCAACAGAGCTGCATAAATTTTTTCAGATGTGGCATTTTCTTATTTGTATCTGGTAAACTATTAACCAATGCAGTTGTTTTTTGTTTTTTTGCTGCAAGTACAAAAGTGTAGGGAGTTTGTCAGATTTATTATATAAATACCACTTGATATCTCCCCTGGAAAGAGGCCTCTGCCCTTGGGAGACTGACCTAGTCCACTAAGGGTAAGATAAAACGAAATTTAAAAAATTGACAAATGAGAATGTTTTCTTCACTGCATTTCTAAGAAACATTACATGCACACTCTCACTATGCATAATACAGGTAGATTCTTACAACTTTTAGTGTTCTTAAATAGCTGTTTCTCTTTCTCTGTCTGTTTTTCTTGGCCTCTCTCTTTCCCATTTCTCCACTAGAAATATATTGATTGGTTTTCAGTAATAAAGTACTGCAGCTAAGCAGTCTATAAAGCACATATAATAGTGTTCTACAGCAAATTGAAGTGGAAACCACATGGGGCTGGAAATAGCCATTGCTATTGTCAGACTGTTCTGATACTGGCACTGAATAAGGATGATTTTACATTTCAGTTTGTTTTTTAATTCCAACCCCCTCTAATATTTGTAGAGTAGTTACTGATCCCACATGACATTGTAGCTGGTGAACTATGAAAACATACTGAACATGTATCTGTGCTATGCATATAACCTAGGGCATTATGCTTGTGTGTAAAAAACAGGCATAAGAGACCTGCACTGCTATCAAGCTGTACTGAGAGCAATAAATTGCAAGCAAACCGCCTTAATTTGATACTGATAAATACCTTGATATCTGAATATATAGCCTGATTTAATTTAATTAGAATGTTTTGTTGTTTTACACTGAATCCTCATCAATATCTTATGTGACATCTTTCTGAAGGTGTGCAAACAATGACAACATTTGGAAAATAAACCCTGAAAAACATGTCATAGACCTCTATCCTGTTTTGCATAATAACTCTTACTTCAGTGATAGTAGAGCTGCAAATGAACTATAATGTCAAATAAAGATGTTAGGAAACATGCTGCCTGGTGTTTAACTGCTGTACTATAATGCATTTGAACCATAGCTCTGAATAAGGGAAATGTTTCACCATTAATATGCATTTTTGTGTACCCAGTAATATGAATGAACATTCAGTAACAAAGCAATGTTATTACTTTACTAAGCATACATGTTTTGCACAGCCTTTCATTTTCACTTATGATTAAAATGTCAATGCTACAATTTATTTTGAAAAAAAAAAGAGAGACTACGGTATGTTTCGTGATGTCATAGATTCACATGCATTTTCTGACTTACTTAAAATGTGTTTCGGTATTGTCACACACGTGTTCATTCTCAAAGTAAGATATTTCACCTGCAGCACATATGACACCTTGCTATTCCTGTACATAAAAGCATTCTGTTACAGCAGCAAAATGGAAATATAGTAGCCTATAAGTAATTTCTGTAGAGACATATTATGGGTTTAGTCCTTCATGATGTAATATAGTGGTAATACAGCTTCATGAAAAGTTACTTGGGGTCATTGTTAGCAACAACATAAAGGATAAAAATAGCATACTTTTTACATCAGTAAAATCATATTGGATTAACTAGTAATGGGTTATGCCCAGCACCATATGGCTCATATTTACATTTCTGACAGAATGGTAATAATATACCCTTAGTATTAAATAATTAGCAGTAGAAATCTACCTGGATTGACTTTAGCATAATATAGTTAATGAAGCAGTAGTGACCATTTTGTCAATACAGCCTGATCTTTTTATGAGCAACTGCAGAATATTATATCGAGCATGCTTAGGCATACATAGTTGAAAGGGACTTTGAAGTAATTTTCATACAAGACACCTACTGTTGAAGGTTTTTTGGTGTGCATCTTTCACATTCCTTTTATATCTTTCCACAGCTCTTCCAAGTACATCTTATATGGCTGTATAACCAAGGATATAGCTTTACTATACAGATACTCACAATATTATAAACTAAATATGTAAAAGTTATTAAAATCAAGATGTCAGGGAAAAAAACAGCATAAAGTCTTAAATATCATCATTTCTGAAATGTAGTCTGTCTGTATCCCTGCATTGCCAAACCATAGGGGTTTTGCCTTCATACTCAATATGTTAATATACAACCTCCATGGTCACACAGACTCAGAAAAAAGGGAAACATTTCAAGCAAACAAGCTCACCTTTTCCCTTCACTATGAGAAAGATGATCTTCAACACACTGGACACTTCAATGACTGACATAGTCACAGCCAATGTAATGCAATTCTGACATTTCAACGGATTTGTTTAAAGTTATATCAGAGTCAGTAAACCAGGCTACTTGCATGGTAGGGAGAGAAAGGAATGGAGGATCTTGGTTCACTTGCCTCTCCCAGTAGATGGGAGTGGGATACATGCATTCGGGTCTGGTGTGATTTCTCCTCTGCAAAAGAGAAGTGCAGCTGCTTGCAGATAATGTCCCTTGTGGAAGTGAGGGATGACCACTGCATGCCCATTTCTCCAGTTATGTAGTCAAGAGTGGCCAAGTGACATAGGGTCATAATATCAAGTCTTGAACTGAATCCCTAATGGCTACTTCAGTCATGGTCCTTCTTGGCCATCTCTCACCCTGTGATGACAAAGAACAAGCCAATAAATTGAGAAAGAGAGAGAGCTGATCTCCTGACTGGCAGGAAGTGGCAGAAAATAACACACAGAAAAAAAAAAACTTACAGCTAACATGTGCTCCACGTTCTCTTCTTAATTATCTTTTTTTTTTCATTTTTGTCCCTGTGATTGCCAACCAACAAGCCCTCCCATTTCAGGCTAAACCCATTGTTTCTCTTGTATGACAGACATACACAGTGCTTTATGGGGAAAATATTGGCCCAGGGAACCTTTCCTTCAGGCAGGCATGAGAGTTGCTTATGCCCTTCACAGCACTTTGATAAGTTAAGGCATTATTACTAAAAAGCCCTACACCCTTCCTTGGGGATAATGTGCACATTTGCATCTTGGCAATGATTGCCTCTGGCCCTTTATCTTGTGCATGTGGGTTCCTTAGTATGCAAGGTCATGGACTGCCATCACTAGTTTGAATAGCTACAGAATACATCTGTCTCTTACCTGGCATCCTGCTGCCTGCCCTTCTGCCCTTGAACTGCATTCACAGAGGTTTGTCCTCCACACCCTTTCCCATGACAGTTATGACATAACTGCTTAGCCTGCCCTTCTGCCCTTGGACTGCATCCACAGAGGTTTGTCCTCCACACCCTTTCCCATGACCGTTATGACATAAGTGCTTATTTTCAGTGGTCCTCTTCTTCCACTGCCCGAGTCGCTACTTAAAGATTGGTAACCTGGGGTGCAGTCAGGGATGCATCCCTCTGTGCCAAAGAGTGTGCTCCCTTGCTCTCTTCTTAAAATCATATAATTGTTTGCCAAATGTTATGTGGAAAAATGTTCATAACAGAAGGCTGCTGTGTATGTCAGATGAAATGTCACTGTAAGTGAAAAAGCAATAAATCGAATTAGGCTGAAAGCTATTAAATACTTACAAATGAGTGAAAGAAACAAGATGGTATGAAAGAAATCATTGTGCATTTTACTCATAGTAATTTCTTAAAATTATACAGAGCTATGTTTTCTCTTCCTTGTAAACTAGATGATTAGTTTTCATGTCACATTGTTGTGCTGGTTTACCTGAAAGCTAATAAATCAAATTAATGGTGTAATTACGAAGGTACTAAAACATGTACTCCTTCGTGTACAAGTTGAAGTAACCTTTTAATATTCAGCAACAAACATAACACAGTTCTGCACAGTGCTGTAGCACAAAGATGTGCAACACTATATAGGGCAGTTATTGCAGCAATGCTGAATTCTAATGAAGCAGTTCAAGAGAGAGGCATATGCTAATTAGCCCCAAAACTGCTTCCAGCAAAACACCCCCCACACTGAGTGATTCACTGTGTGATCCCTTAAAACTCCTGTAGTGGACACCTATGGGATATATGCAAATGACTTCTTAAGGGCATCAAGCATTTCAGCTAAATGGCTTTTGAATGCTCGTGACTTTTTTACTTTTTATGTCTTTATGGTTACATTCAGACCAATAACGCCAAACCCCACTAGCTGTGGACATCCATGTTTTGGTCTGTTTATTGACCACATCAGCAAAACATAAGGGGACAGTTTGACTATATTTCAGAAAACACAGGGCCTTTATATCAACTTGATGCCCATAAAGATTAAGGTACCTGCAAAATACCCTAATACCCAAAACAAAGGGTAAAAACATGGGTCTACTTTAATTAACTGAAAGCTGATTCCAGCGAATGCAAATCCATGGACACAAATGCATCAAACCGGGAAATTAGTGAACTCACAAAACCGCAAAATTACTGTGAAATTCAAAATGTGGAAGTGTTTTGGTTGGCCCGTCTGAGCTACAGATCCATAAGGTAAGTGTGCCATAGTTACGGACATTAGGGTGCGGGTTAAGGTAAGTGCATAGATAGGTAATGTAATATGGGTAATGTATTTAACGTTTAGTGTAGGGTTTGAGGTAGGGGTTTGGTTAGTGTATGTGTGTGGTTTATTTATTTTGTTTGGGTATAGCTCCGTAGGGTAAGTGTGCGGTAGTTACAGACCTTAGGGTTAGGGAGGGGTTAAGGAGAGTGCATAGATAGTGGTGTATGTGGGGTTTAGTGTAGGGTTAGAAGTAGGGTTTTGGTTGGTGTATGTCTGTGGTTTATTTATTTTGTTTGGGTGGGTAGTGTGTTTCGGGCGGTGGGGTTGGCCGAGAATGACAAATCGATATTTTGAGTTTCGCGGTTCGATGTATATGTGTTGATGGATTTGCTTTTGCTGGAATCAGCTTTCGGTTAAAGTAGACCCAAAAACATCACACAGATACAATTCAGTAAAAACTGCAAGAAAAATCCAGGCAAGCTAGAGTTTTCACTGTGCTATGATTTATTTTTATTTATTTAACATTTGTTAACCAGAAAGTCCAACCAGGACAGAGTCTATTTTCAGTAGAAGCTCAGGGAGGAATGCTCCAAATGCATGTCTTTGAATCTATGAATCCATGAGAAAAAAATCCTATGATTAGCTTACATTATAGCCTAAGTTAACATTCTTTTGTGTATGCTCTATAGTACAATAACAGGGAAATTAATTCTAATTAAATTCTTAGCAAAGCAAAAATATGCTTGAAAATATTGATTCTGTTATTACTAATTTGACTGTTTTATGCCTTGTACACATTGCATATAGTCAAGGTAGGTTAGTTAGGTTTCAGGTGTTTTATAATATTTCTTGTTGAGACTTCACATTTTAGTTGGAAAACATTTTAAAGTTTACATTTTATGAACAGTATGTACTTTTTTGTTATAATGGTAAGAACTTACATATTGTATGTCTCAAAAAATAAAGGAAAAAAAAAACATAAATGTAGGAACTAATACCAGTGTCTTGAGTTTAGTAAAATAAAGGACTGATTTCCCCCAGCAGTAGTTTGAGTTTGCTTGTGTTTATATAGTCATGTATTACCTTTGAAACACAGTAATACTAGTGGCAAAAGATCACAGACACTCTAAGATGCCTAGCATAAATATATTTAAGTAGACAAACCTGAAAGTTCTAGCCTCCCTTGTCAATGCCTAGCATATACATATTTAAGTAGACAAACCTTAAAATTCTAGCCTCCCTTGTCCATGCCTAGCATATACATATTTAAGTATACAAACTTGAAAGCTCTAGCCTCCCTTGTGAAGCACTTAATACTGTTTATCTCACAAACTGAGCAGGGCCTTACATGATAATCCCACTATGAATTTGTGAATGCCCATCCAATTATCAAGACGAGTGTTAATGGTGTCCAAAGCAGTGCATTGTTTGACTGTTATTGACAACTTATACCATTAGCTGGGAATGCACTGTGTTAGGAGCCTGTTCACCCAACTACTCTAATTTATGTTTTTGTTGTAGTTCAGGGATCTAGTGTGCATATTTGTAGAGGAACTTGTTTTGCAAAGAAATAAGAGGTCATATAAGATTGGGTCTTTCATGGCTGATAAAGCTTGACAGAGGTCACCAAAGAGAAGCCAGTGGACTACAGATTATAAGGAGAGTGAAGCTAACATTTTGTGACAGCTGAAACATTTAAGGCCTTGAATTATTTGGGTTATAAATCTTTGGGGCCTTTTGCAGCTGAGCAGTGTGCTTGGATTTATACATACCACAGATGGCACACTCTCACAATCTGTATGTTACAAAGCAAAGTCAAACCATTGTGTTTGCATATATGAGTGACAGACAAATGTATATCACACTTCTGCCAGGCTCTTGCTTATCATTACAGTACTGTAATTGGCAGAGACTGTGCTTTGGGTACTTTATGAATGGTGTTCAATTACTTTTGGCATTTCTGGCAGCAGCTTCCATTTTCATGTGGTGGGTAGGGTGTGTTGTCACTATAAAGATTTGCTTGAAGCAAATAATTTTGTATACCTTTTATGCTAAAGTTAGCAATATAATAATAATACTTTCATACATCTGTTTGTGGAGTACAGTTTCAAGCTAACTTCATGGGGATTGATCGTTTCCATGGTATAGGCATATTCCATGATCTTTAGAACTACATATGGTTTCATGTGTGGCCATTTTGTATCCTTGAGTAATGTTTGGAGCTTTTCCCACACCAGTCACATCTGAAAAGGTCATTATACAAATGGAAGTTGCACAACAACATGATGTAAAAAATACATGTTAGGTTCATAGGTTCATAGGTAGGTACTAGGCTATCGGCCCAAGGGCCTACGTAAGCCTAGCCAATAAGGTTCCATGGCTTACGCCACCCAAGAAAGTTATTTTCCTGTGCCACTGTCGAGCAGAGACACAGAAGTGATCCCCGGGGTGTATTTCCTATTTCTCATTCACTCATCAAGATTTTTCTTGAAGAGTGCTAATGAATAACTTTGCTTGACATAGATGGGTAGCTTGTTCCTGAGTATAGGAAGTCTCTGGGACAGGAATCTATCCCTCCAGCATGTCCTGTTTATTGTGATGACAAGGTTTAGGTCCCTAAAGCATGTAGTTCAGAGGGATTGGGATTTCTTTAGGTGTAGCATGTCCAACAGCTCTGGGTTTGACATAGCTTTATATGTTAGGCAGAGATCACCTTGGAGTAGGCAATATGCTACGGAGTAAAGCTGGAGTTTTTTGAGGCAGTCAGTGTAGGGCATTTGTTTGAGACCAGTAATCCTCTTTGTGAGGTACTTCTGTGGCCTTTTCAGCTGCTGCAGATGTCTTGTCAGGTACATTCCAAAAGGGGGGTTGTACTCTATAATGGGTCTAATGAGTGTCGAGTAGAGGGGAACAATGATCTCTTTTTTCCTGGATGAGAACCCTTTTATGATGAGGTGTGTCATGTAGAAGGACTTCCTGACTACTGTGGCGATGTGACTATCAAAGGAAAGACTACTGTCCACCTGGGTCCCAAGGTCTCTACACATTCGGTGGTAAGTAGATTGCTGCCTATGTGGTAGTTCATGGATACAGAGGTTTTACTATAGGGGATGACACTGCACTTTTTGGCACTGAGCTTGAGGCCATGCCTCTGACACCAGGCATCTGTCTCAGTGAGGCCCTTCTGTAGGAAGTCCACATCAATTGGGGACTTGACTATGACTCCTAGTTTGCAGTCATCTGCGAACTTCATTAGCCAGAGGCCTTCTGTGTTAGCTTGTACTTCAGAGAAGTAGATACCAAACAGGAGAGGTCCCAGGATGGAACCCTGTGGTACTTTACTTGTCACTGCTTTGAGGTCAGATTTGGAGTCTGCAACTTTTACAGTGTGGGTTCTGTCAGTGAGCCAGTTGGCAACCCATCTTGTGACATAGGGATTTATACCTAGTTTAGTGAGTTTAGCTATAATTACAGAATGGGGGATGGTGTTGAATGCCTTGGCAAGGCCAAGATAGGCTGTGTGAACCACCTTACCCTCATCTACGGCTTTGGTGACTGCCTCAAAGAAGTTGATCAGGTTCAGGAGCCATGATCTGCCTTTCATAAACCTGAACTGGGTGGGATCCAGAGTTTGGAGGTTACCTATGTCTTTGCTTATGAGTTCCATGATGATATGTTCCATGGCCTTGCAGACCAGGCTCGTCAGGCTAATAGGTCGATAGTTCTCGGGATCAGTGGTGGCTCGCCCTTTGTGGAGTGGGATAACTGTTGCTGTGCACCATTCAGTGGGCACAAAGTCTGATGCGAGGCTATTATTAAACATGGTCCTTAAGTGGGGAGCCAGTTCGTTCTGAAGTTCGTGTAAAACGCAGCCTGGGATGTTGTCCGGTCCCATGGATGCTGAGTTTTAGGCTTTAGAGAGTGCAGCTTATACCTGTATAGTTGTGATTACAGGGACTCTGCATTCTTTCTGTACAGATATGGGCCTTTTAGGGGGTGAGAGGGGGTAAAGTTAGCACTGAACCTATCTGCCAGGATATTGCCAATATCAGTTGGTTCTGTAATTTTCGTGCCTTTGTGCTGTAACTCAGAGCAGATCTGGGTGTTGCCATCTAGATTCTTGACATAGCTATAGAATGCTTTGTGGTTGTCCTTGGATTTAATGGTGATTTTGTTTTTGTAGCTAGCTTTGGAGGATCTTATAAGGGATCTCAGCTTCTTACTGAGGCTGACCAGTGAGCTCCTCCACTCATGGGATTTTACTCTCTTTTGCAACAATTTCTTCCTTCTGTTGTACAGTTTGTTTATGGCAGGGGACCACCAAATTGGCTTCCTTTTTTTGGAGGATAGCGTCTTGATTCTGTTTGGGATAGCATGATCCATGCACTCATGTAAGTGCTTATAGAGTGCATTTGTGTAGGATTCAGCAGTTGTAACTGTATTGTCCATCTGCATGGGTGTCATGAAGTTCACCACTTCTGTCTTAAGAAGCATTAATTTGGCTTTGGAGAAATTGTTTACTGTGGTTTCCTTAATGGGGGCAGGATGTGGATATCAAGGGTGGTAGGCTTATGGTTGGATCGAACCAATGAGGAGTTGATTTCAGGTGTGGAACACCGGTCACTCATGTTGGTAATGACTAGGTCTAGGATATTGTTGCCCTGGTGGGGGTGTGGATAAGTTGATCTAGGGCATTGGATTTTATGAATTCCAAAAAGCGTTGAGCTAAGGAGTTGATACACGAGTAGTTTTCCCAGTTAACGGTGGGGTAGTTGAAGTCGCCCATTATTACGGTGTTTGGTTGAACCCTAATATTTTCCAGTACATCAAGAAAAGAGGAGTGCGAATCCTGGGGCATGGTGGGGGATTTGTTGCATGCTACAATTTGGATTGCAGTTTTGCCCAGAGTTAGTTGCACTTGGATAACCTTGGATGCATTATGCTGAGAAACTAGCCTGGAGGTGTGGATATCCTTAATGAATATGGACACACCTCCGCCTTTGGTGTTTCGGTCCAGGTTACATGGCCGAAAGGTGTGGTAGGAGTTATAGCCTGGTAGTGCAGGGGTGCTCTCTGGAGCCTTGAACCAGGTCTCAGTCACTGCACAGATATCAATGTTCTCCATTTTAAGGAGTGCCTCGAATGAGTGCATTTTGAGACTTAGAATTCTAGCATTGAGTAGCATTACCCTCAGTTTTTGTTTGCCTGTTCCTGTTATGGTGGTACATTTGTTATTTGAACCCTGCCTAAAAAAGGCACTATAGGGGCAGCAAGAGCCTTAGCCAGTATCCGGAATCCCAGGGGCGACAGGTGCAGGTCATCTGTGGCAAAGCATCATGGTCTGTTAACCATGTAATCCCAAGCAGACAGATACTGGATCCCCTTAGAATGACACCAGAAGCTTAGCCAATTGCTGAAGTCAATCATTTTGTCCTTGTACTGCGGTATAATTCTGGGTAATGGCAGAATGCTACTCAGGGCTAGGGTTATACCTGCCTGGGCTATAAGATCAGAGAGCTCTTCCATGTCTCTTTTCATGTAGTCCAGGGAGGTACATTTCAGGTCATTCACACCAACATGGACAATGACACAGTCATATTTGTACTTGTTGTGGAGTGACCTGAGTGCATGAGTTATGTGGCGGATCCTGGCACTCGACAAGCAGCTGACAGTAACCTTCTCCTTGTTTAGCCTGGAGAGTGGGACATCAGTGTGCCTGACTATAGAGTCACCTATGACTAGTGTGTTGGGTACTGGTGAGATACTTATTAAGTATTAAGACATTTGCAAATTATGTGGTAGTATTTTAGGTCAGCTAAACTTGCAAAAGCAGTTTTGCAGCATCATGCATTGAAAAAGTATTCTAAAGAGCATTCGTGAAACCAGCACTCATTTTCTTGTTAAAAAGTGTGGTTGTTTATGTTTAGTCTATCCAGTACTCCTGTATATAACTGCATAATTGTATCTCTTGATTTTGCACATCAGAGATTTACTATCACACTGACAGCATCAGATAGAATTATGACAGCATCCTTCTATGAAATTCAACTATACCCGACAACTATACCTTGATATAAGATGAAGCTGATACCGTGGTAACTGGAGATTCTTATAAAAAAGATTAAACACCAACACAACAGCTCCAACACCAAAAGCACTATTCCAAAGCAAAGTTTTTGGGTAAAACACCCTTCTTCAGTACTAATACTTCATATATAAGGTATTCACCTTAAATAAGAGCAAGGTTAAAATTATGATCACAGTCAGCCTATCACACCCCCATCCCTTTTTTTCAATTAAGAAATACACATACTTAAAAAATATGTTCATTACACAATTAAAAACATTTGCATACATATAAATTCACATATAAAGGTTTTGCTGTTTAGCTTGATGTCTGATTTCGGGTAAGAAATGTTAGACATCAAAGTGTCATATGATTTATTAAAGAACATTTTTGATGTACAACAGATACCACATCCACAACATGTAAACAGAGAAGAAAAAGGTAACCTGAACTACAAAAGAAAGTTAGTTATTAAACATTTGGAGTCAGTTGGCATAATGGTTAAGGTCTTTGTCTCCCATGCAAAAGGTGCAAGATTTGATTCTGACCTCCACCCAATACCTGTATGGAGTTTGCATGTGCTCCAAGGGTCTCTGTGGAGTTCCTCCCACCTCCCCAAAACATGGTCAATGTTTCCATCTCAAACTCACCCAAGAGCAGAGTTGCGGGAAGCAGCATAAACTCTAGATGGTGTATATGGGTGGGGTCTAGTTGATTCAGTCCTGCTGACTAATCTTGCCTGAAATGGGTATAGTATTGAAATATGTTGAGGACCTAGCCTGCCCCAGGGATCCATGCTCTGGGGTACGTACCTGTCTCTCCAGCAGGTCCTATTTATATCACAAGCAAGGTTTAAGTTTTTAGAATGGGTAATTCTGGTGCTGTTTGTTTTGTGAATATGTAGGAGGTCCATCAGAGTGTGGTCTGACAATGCCTTATATGCCAGGCACAGATCTCTAACAGCCTGTAGAAGACAGAATATAGGGATAGGACCTTGAAGTGGTCTGCAAAGGACATGTTACTTACATTCTGTATTCTTTTAGTGAGGAACCTCTGTGGGCATTCCAACTGTTGGATATGCCTATTTAGGTACATACCAAAGTGGGCATTGCACTCAATGATAAGTCTTAACACCGAAAGTGTGATAAGAGATCTTGGGACACAGGTGGACAGTAGTCTCTCCTTTGATAATCACATTGCCACAGTAGTCAGGAAATCCTTCTACATGGCACACCTGATCACAAAATGTTTCTCATCCAGAAAATAAGAGGTCATTGTTCCCCTCTACTCATCACTCATTAGACCCATTATAGAGTACAACGCCCCTTTTGGTATGTACCTCACAAGACATCTACAACAACTGGAAAGGCTGCAGAAATACCTCACTAAGAGGATTACTGGCCTCAAACAGATGCCCTACGCAGACTGTCTCAAAAAACTCCAACTTTACTCCGTCGCATATCGCCTGCTCAGAGGCAATCTCTGCCTAACATACAAAGCTATGTCAAACCCAGAGCTGTTGGACATGCTCCACTTAAATAAATCCCAATACCTCCGAGCTACATGCTCTAGGGACCTAAACCTTGTCACCACAATAAACAGAACATGCTGGAGGGATAGATTCCTGTCCCAGAGACTTCCCATACTCTGCAACAGACTACCTATCTATATCAAACAAAGCTCCTCATTAGTACTCTTCAAGAAAAATCTTGATGATTGGATGGGAAATAGGAAATTGACCCCGGGGATCACTTCTGTGGCTCTGCTTGATAGGGGCACAGGAAAATAATTTTCTTGGGTGGTGAAAGCCAGGGTACCTTTTTGGCTATGGTTATATAGGCCCTAGGGCCAATAGCCTAGTACCTACCTATGAATGTATTGACCCCATGATGAATGATGAATACATTGGAACAATGACTCCCTTGGATCTTGATGCCACACCTTTGTTTATAAGTTGCACAACATAGAACGTTTTCCTCACTACTGTAGACACATGATGGTCAAAGGCTGGATTACTGTCTATGTTTGTCCCCAAGTAGGTTAATTATGAGACATAAGAAAGCAAATATGCAACTTATGCAAACAATTAGGACAAGAGGGTAGCAATGGTAATTAACATGTGGAAACATTTGTAGTTAATAGAATTATGTAGATAATGAAGACTTAAGTGCACACTTACCTCTCATCTCTAAACCATGAGCATTTGGTGGTACTAAAGAGGTGCCTTTAATTTGTTACTGGATGAGTAGTGATTAGTTGCCTGATGGCAGCTGTGACCTGATTCCAGGTGGCTGAACCAAGGTTATTTAATGCTCTTTCTTCTGTGCAGGTTTTGAATTGTGGTTTTATAAGTATCAGTCCTTCCTCTTGACTGTTTTATCTGTTATCATGTCTTTCTGAGGGGACAGTGTCCCATTGGGAGCAGTTTATAGATATGAGAGCAAAAGAAAAATGTTTCTCTTTTGGTCCCTGGTAGCTAATTAACTTTTTGTAAAAGTTGGCAATACTGTATCTGTAGTTGGGCTTGTAGTACAAGGTGGCTTATGTTATTAGGTCATGGGTCCAGAGTGCTGTCTCCCACACATTAGTTTTCTTTTCCATGGTTTACAGTATGATAAGTAGGCTACTGTGCACATGTCAAGCCTTGCAGACTCTGTAGCATTGAAATGACATACATGAGAAAAAAATAGAACTTTCAAAAGATTATGAACATAATGTAATAATTTGAAACTTCACTTTTATTATAGTGCTTATGTCCAACATATTTGAGCAGTAAAATTAGAGATAAAACAGCTAAGAAAATGAAAACAATACAATAAAATGATGACAAATAACTATAAAATGCACAAAAGCAGTCTGGAAGGAAAAACTACAGTTGATAAAATAGTTAAATTAAGATAAAGTTAATAGCTAGTCAAAAGAGTGTTTATTAAAAACAAGACTAAATAAAAACAATTTTAGAGGGCTATTAAAATAAGCCAGATTGGAGCACTGCAGAAGCCACCAAGGTAATGGATTCCAGACTTGCAAAGCTTAATAAGCAAATGAACAAATACCCCAAATTTCTAGCTGTGTCTGATGAATTACCAGCTGCAAGGAGGCAAAGCAGTTTACCCAAAGTGGGCAGTATGTAAGAATAAGTTCCTTTAGACAAGAGGGACCCAAGTCATGCAGGGACAGGAAATTTTGCACAAGAACTTTAAAAATAAGACAAAGCCAAAGTGGAGGGCAGTGCATCAATTTGGGCACAGGCATAATATGCTACAACATGTTACAAGCTATGAGGGAACGAGTAATACCCATGTACTATGAAATGGTATGGGTGATACTTGAATTATTCAATCTAGCAACAGTTAACAGTACTTACGTATTATTACAACCACATTTTCATGCTGCGATAATTGACGTAAAATTGAAGAATGGACGTTTGGTCTTACCTTGTAAGGTCTGTCATATGTGTTTTACAAGAAAGTTCAAACGTTTTTAAGGTGTGATGTAAGGCTGGGTTGTAAACAGAGGGCTTGGTAAAGCAGTCACCATTTTAAATGTTTTTAAGGTGTGATGTAAGGCTGGGTTGTAAACAGAGGGCTTGGTAAAGCAGTCACCATTTTAAACGTTTTTAAGGTGCGATGTAAGGCTGGGTTGTAAACAGAGGGCTTGGTAAAGCAGTCACCATTTTCTTCCGCCGCTTCTTCACCGACTCTGCGGTGGCTTGACTGGAGAAACTAGCTGCTGTCTCTATGCCCTTTTACGTACATCAGAAGAACGTCTGATGGGAAGCAAAGACAATCAAGGGAGACGTTTTTAAGTAGAAAACAGCAGTACTGCAAAATCTTTTGCATCTGCTAACTTCCTTTCATTCCCCCAATGCTAGTCTCACTTTATTGATCAATTTATATTAGAGAGGTTAATCAGATGTTTAAATGATTTTGCAGTGCTGCCACCATTTTCTACTCGAAAATCCCCTTGATTTTCTTTGCTTCCTATCAGACATCTAATCCTCCAACGGATTAGCTAGCCACAAATTGCAAGCAGCGTTTGAAAACCCATACTCGTTTTACAAACCAAAAAAAAAAAAAAAAAAAAAAAAAGAAAAATCCACCAAGATAGTGTTTAACAGTCTACTACCCTTTCCGATCAATTTGTAAGGAGTCAGACAGAGTATACTGCTTTTGCTTTTTGTTTCCTGATGCTTTCTGTTGTCAGGGCAAAGGCTGAGAAAAAGGAAAGCAGAACGTGTTTTTTTTTTTTTTTTTTTTTTTTTTTTTTCAAAAAACTTTTTATTGAATTTTCAAACAATGAAATAAAAATACAACAACAACAGAATTAAAATACATATTGAGAGAGAAAAAAAAATGAAAAATTAGGAGATATATATGATAACACAATTTTGTATAATAAATGCATATATCTCACTGCAGTCTGAGAACATACAATAACTATCTACAACATATACTGATGTTAACCAAAGAGTATTTCACAGTAGATATATATCTAAAATGAAACAAATATATAAATATATAGGAGACTGAGGTCTATGAAACCCAAAAGGAGAGTAACCATCTATACACTATAAATGATATGTAACACCTTTTCTATAGCTTTGTTGATTTGTGCCGACTTCTTGGGACTTCTCACTACCATTTTCTGTGCACTAATATATGTATTGGCTAGAATTTTGAAATTATTCCAATTCAATTTGGTACGATCTAGCCAATTTTGGGTGATATAGAGTTTTATAAGTGAACATATGTATAATAATACTTGTGTATCCAATTTGGAAAGATAAATATTTGGTATGTGTAGTAATGCAGTCTCCCAGGATAGGGTGGATTTGTGATAGCCCATTTTCTGTAAACGGACTTTTAAAGAAGTCCAAAGTTTATGTGAATGATAGCAAGACCATAAAATATGTAACAGATCTGCATTAGGGTGAGAACAACAAGAACATGAGGCCGATTTATTAGCGTCAAATTTGTTAAGTTTAGAAGGAGTGAGATATGCGTTATTATTAATCATTAGTTGAGTGTAAAAGAGTTTTTTGAAAGGCGAGTATTCTAATGTATTTTTAATGGCTGAGAGTTTCTGATCTATAGATATATGAGAATTATGTTTGTCCCAATAATTGGAAAAGAGACAAAATGTGTTATGAGTTATCTGATTTATAAGATTATAAGATTTAGATAACATTTTCCCTGGAAGCGTAAGAACTTGTATGATCGTGTTATAATTAGTGATATCTATGTTGTCTACTTTGATATAAGGGAATTTAGCATTGACAATATCTCTCATTTGACGTAAAATGGTTAAATAATTAGAATTGACCTTAAGTATTTTACGTATATTAGTGAGAGTTTCATTTTTGTATTGTATCAGATCCCAAACAGTGAAATCTTTGATCAGGGGAAAGTTTGAAAGATTAATAGGAATATTATCTAAATTAATATTAGGATTTAAATGGAGAGGTTGCATTAATTGAAATGTATTTTCTAAGTTGACAAGTTTTAGCAATTCTTGAAAAGCAAAAATTTTTTGTTTTAAAGAGTTTGAAATTTTTAGCTTATTCATGACATCTAAAGAAAGAAAAGGAAGAGCTAATGGATTAATATTTTTAGTTAAAATGTGTTGATACCATACTTTTGTCCAAATAGGGTATTGATTATACCTGTCAGTATTTATATTCAAAATAGATAATAATCTATTAGCCAAAATGATCAAATAATATAGATGAAAGTTCGGAAGACCAAGTCCTCCCTTGTTTTTAGGAGAGATTAATTTACTGTAAGAAATTCTCACTGATTTGGGAAACCATAAAAAACTAGCCAGGACTTTATTAATTTTTGAAAAAAAAGATTTTGGAATCAGCTGATCCACAGCATTAAATTGAAATAGTAATCTGGGGAGAATATTCATTTTTATTATTGCTGCTTTTGATAAAAGTGATAAATTAAGCAATTTCCATCTATGTAAATCAAGTATAACAGACGACCATATTTTAGCTAAATTATTTTGAAATGTGGAGAGACCATTATGATTCACATTAATCCCCAAATATTTAAAATTCTGAACTATCTGGAAAGCGGAGTCTGGAAATAAATATGATTTGTGAGCAAGTGAATTTATAGGGAAAATAAGTGTTTTTTGAGTGTTAATCTGATATCCCGAGGCCTCAGAGAATCTTTCAATGGAACCAATTAGTTTTGAAAGGTCAGAGCAGGGCGTTTGAAAATATATTACAAGATCATCTGCAAAAGCCGACAAGCATACTTTAGTGTTAAGAATTCTAGGAATTTTGTGAAAAGTATTTTGTGTTATATATAATAATAAAGGCTCAACATATAGATTGAATAAAAAAGGAGATAGCGGGCATCCTTGTTTTGTGCCATTAATGATCTTTATGCTTTTGGATACTTTCTTATTGATATAAAGAAAGGTATAAGAATTTTTATATAAAATTTTTATAAAGTCTATATAAGAAGCAGGTATATTAAAACAAGACATAATGTGAAAAAGAAAATCCCAATTGACTCTATCAAAGGCGTTAGCAGCATCAAGGATCAGTGCATACAATGGGTTTGAATCTTTTTTAGTAAAGTGTATAAGAGAATCTATTGTCAAGGTATTATCCCATGAATGTCTATGTAACATAAAGCCCGCCTGCTCCGAAGAGATCAAGAATGGTAGGATATTTTTTAGTCTAAACGCAAGTAAAGAAGCTAAAATTTTGATATCAATGTTGATCAGAGATATAGGTCTATAATTATTAGGATCAGTTTTTTCTTTATCTTTTTTCAAGATTAAAATGGTTTTTGAAGTGTTCCAATACAGATCAGATATACCATGAATCATTATATAATTAAAAATTTCAAAAAGAAGAGGTGAAAGCTCAGATGAGTAAGTTTTGAAAAATTCAGGTGTAAAGCCATCTGGTCCCGGAGATTTACTAGTCTTAAGTCTGCTAATGGCTTCCGATATTTCTTTAATAGTCAACGGGGCAGAGAGTGTATTCTTTTGTTGATCATTTAATCTAGGAAATTTAACAGAGGATGCAAAGTTCACTATATGTTGTTTACAACTAGATTTGTTTTCCTTTGAGTATATCTCTGAGAACAATGATGTAAAGAGCTGCATAATTTCCAAATCAGTATTATAGAACTTGTTGTTATATTTTAGTGACGAAATTCTAGGGAGGGATTGATTACCTTTAATTATTCTGGCTAGCACTTTAGAAGGGACCTGTGCCCATTCAGAGTATGTAGCTAAGAGCCTTTGCTCTGATATGGTAAGATTTTGTTGATGTATAAGTAGTAATTCTTTTTGGGAATTTAATAATAGATCATATGCAGAGGAATTAGGACACATTCTGTATTGATTTTCCAAAATCTGGATTTTTGTTTTTAGCTGTAACTCTTTATTTCTATATTGTTTTTTAAAATATGATGCTTTGCTAATTAGTATACCTCTAAGAGTTGCCTTACATGCAGCCCATTGTATATCTAAAGGAATTTCTGATTTATCTAAATTAAGATATGTTTCTTTCAAAATTTCAGTTATTTGTTTATGTGTATCTTCATTTGTAAGTAAGTTATTATTCAGTGTCCATCTATTGTATAAAGAAGTATCTAAAGTATTTAAAGCCAAACTAATTCTGAGAGATATTCTAGAGTGGTCAGAAAAAAATCTGGGTTCAAGAGAATAGCTAATTTTCCTTTGAGTAAGGAAGTTGGAAATAAGAAAAAAGTCTAACCTCGACCATGACTTGTAACATTTTGAGTAGTATGTGAAAATGTCTTTTCTGTCATACTGTGTTATGAGAGAAATAGGATCTATGAGATTAAGATCTATTATTATCTCTTCCAGAGCAATGGAAGCTTGGAAATTGTACGAGGAGGATTTACTAGTACGGTCAGTGTCTGGATTAATGATAGCATTCCAATCCCCCCCTAATATAAAATAATGATCTTTAAAAGAGGAGAGAATATTATAAATTTGTATAAAGAAGATATGTTGTTGATCACACGGACCATAAAGATTAAAAAATATAATTGGTTTATCAATGTTACGGAAACAGGAGATAATGTAACACCATCTTCCATTAATGTCATATTTCATATCAGAAATGGTTCCCTGAAAATTATTTTTAATTATAATGGCCACTCCACTTGAATTTGTACTATTACCAGCTGCTACAATCGTTTTAATCCATTTCTTGTTTGTTTCTTTATCGAAGTCTTCTCTATTTAAGTGTGTCTCTTGTAAGAAGCATATATTAGCCTGTGATTTAAATAGAAGATGAAATAATAGGGATCTCTTATTTTTATTTTGTAATCCTCTCACATTCCATGAGTCAATATTTAAGGCCATATAATTAAGTAAAAATGAATATATAACATATACCTAAGATTTGGCAAAATGTATTTATAACTATAGACCTCAATTCTTTGTATTTATTATAGTGTATCTTGATGTCTCCCATAAAAATTATTTTAAAGATCCTATAATATTCCTTCCCAAATACCCTGGTGCCTAGCCACCTACCCCCTGCAAGAGAAGAAAAATATAAGTGAATCAAACAAGTGTTTTTGGTTAACACTATCAATATCAATTGCCTCAAATTAGCATAAAAAACTTTATATAAAAGCCTAACTAAACAAAAAAACATTTTTATAATATCAAACATATTTACATAACTAACTAAATTCAAGATGTCCAACATATTTAATCCCTGCTCACATATATATTACACGAGCTCTAAATTTAGGTAGAATATATAACAGTTTAAAGAATTTCCTCAACGTCATATTCTAAATATTAATATAAATCTAGTTTGTATAAAATTACCATGTATGGAAAACAAATGCAAGATAGTATTAACATTACCCCATACATGTGATACCTTCTGGAAAAACTAATATTGATTGTGTCAAATATAAATAATGTTTTGATTAAATAAGAGATATTTTATATATAGCTAACAAGATGAATATATTATGCAAATATTCATATAGTAAGATATGTCATGTTACACTATAGTGATATTGTGAATAACCGTAACAGTAAAAATCTAACTCACAACATAAAACATATGAAATATGATTCTAGCACCAAATGTGCCTGTATCTTAATAAACACATTTTATTTGTAATGTCTTTTCCATTTCCAATTAAATTTCAGACCTCATATACTGACACACAACATTGTCAATACTTGTGTATTTTTATCACTAAATAAGTGAACATTGCAATTAGAGGTCTATCCCCCTGTCATGTAATTACACACAACAATCAGGAACATCTAAACTTTTACCTTTCAGACTACAAGAAATAAACTATATCTGTCTATATATAATAATTATTGATGTGCGAAGAAATACTATCTATGCATGTATACAACAAGAAAAATGAAAGTCCATATATGGTATATAATAAATCAAATTTTACATGGACCTATGCATAGACAAAAGTAAAATTAAAATTACCCAACTTCATACAATTCTCACATTGCTGTGATGACTACATACAATTTTATTTCTATCAACTATATCAGGCTGACCAGATACAATAATCTAATGTAACACTCAGCTGTGGAGCAAATTACTGAGTAAACAAGACATCGCTCCGACATATTTCTTAAATCTAGGTTGAGCAACACAAGCAAAACTGTCTATTATAAAAAGAAGAAAGACAATCATTGCATGCTGTTCTAACATGCTTGCTATATCTACGTCTGCCCCCAATATCATTTAAGCAGAAAGTTTGCACATATTTCAGGCATCGGAGCTCGTAAGAGCATTCAAACACAACAGCCGAGCATCAAGTCTGCAAACAAATCTAAATGTTAATTGGATCAATGGATGCAACCACAAGTGCTGTCATAACAGCATATTAAGAAAAACAAAAAGTCTAGCGGGCTACACTCAGGGTAAATTACAGAACATCTTAATGTCTGTATAAATTAATTGAAACACCTTTCATAACTTCAAAATTTGACACAACATTTGTGAAATAAAGCCTTACCATTCCGTTGAAACGCCCAAACCGGAGATTCTTTTCGCATCTCAGAGTTCCGACAAACACAAGTTGCAGAAGACAGAACACGAATCGCATTGTCACAACCTATATTGGTTTACATGAACAAAAACACCCTATACATTATACAATATATTTTTGGCTGTTTAGTTTTAATACCAGTATAACTCGCATTGTTGTTATAACGCCAGCCCTACGCAACGTTCACTGTGTGCCAGGACATGACTAGCGAACCGATGACACATAGATCTAGACTAGACACCATCATTAGCTGGATGTAAAAAATAAAGAAAAGTACAGAGTTTAAACTATATATTTACGTAGACACTGTAAACCAAAGCTTTCATATAAAACGAATCCAGCAGCTGTTCTCGGTGAATGATGATGTCACAGCCAACCTCGGAGATCCCTAGAAGACGCGTGGCTAGGTAAAGACAGCAGTTGATGAAGGAAGGAGAAAAATCTTCACCCTGGCCAGCCTCGAGAAGTGGAGATTCTCCCTCCAAAATACTTACAGCTGACATAGGGCAGTGAACTTTTTTTTTTTTTTTTTTTTCCTGCAAAATACAAGCACACTACTTCGCAGTTCACAAATGAACTTGCAATGCTTATAAAAAATCTAAATCCAGCAACACATTCCTGAAAAAAATAAATGTTCACGATGAGATCAAATCTACCTAAAAAAAGGAGAAAACTACAATATATATATACAAATCTTCTGCACATCCATAGCTAGAATAAAACTGAGTAACAAATAGCAGATATTTCCTAAAGAGACATAATAATAACAGAAAAAACACCACAATTTAAACCAGTTTAGAAGTTACACATCAGGAGACAGAGTCAGGAAGCTTTTTGAATACTTTAAAAAATATATCTTTTGCTTCCTTGGCATCAGAGCATATAAACTTTTTATCATTAAATGTAAAAGACAAGGTATTAGGATAAGACATGCGGAATCTTATCCCTGTCTTTATCAAATCTGCACAATAGGGAGAAAGTTTCTGTCTGTTTAGTTTTATTTGAGAGGGAAGATCTTGTGAAAATGACAGTTTGTGGGATTTCCATAAAAACTGCTTTTTGCTTTTTGCTGCTTCCAAAATTTGAAAAGTGTCTTGAAAGTTTAATAATTTAGTATAAATAATCCTTGGTGAAGAAGAATCTTGACTTGCACGTAATGCTCTATGAGCTCTTTCTACAGTTATAGTTTTTGAGGATGTTTCACAATTTAACAATGTTTCAAAGATGTTACGAGTTACGATAACAAACTTTTATTATCATAAGATTCTGGTAAACCACGAATAATGATGTTATTTCTACGACTCCTGGCTTCTAAGTCAATCATTTTAGCTTGTAATTCAGAAATAACTTTATCTTTTGACTTTAGATTACTTTCTAATGAATCAGTTTTTATCTCCAAAGCTGAATTTCTATTTTCAATTATGTCGATTCTGTCATTTATTTGCTTTAGAGTTTTACTAAAGTCAGCAAATTGTACTGAGAAGTTTTGAATAGCACTTTGTATTGGTTTTAGAGCTAACTTTAGTTCATCTAAATAAAAGTTTGATTCATTTAAGTCTTTGTTACTTACTTTAGAAGTATCAGGAGATTGTTTAGATGTTCTCAGTCTTTTTGAAGAGGTATCTTTTTCAGGTGAGAGCATTGAAGAGAACTTGGCCTTCGTAGGCTGGGTCTCCATGGAGTCAGATTTAGTAGCCATGCCCAGAGATGAGGAGATGATAACAGGATGTCAGATTCCAGGAAACTTCCTAAGCAGCAGGTGACCAAGTCAGATAGAACACACAAACTGTTCTGAGGTAAAATATATCCCAAGGTAAAATTTCCAAAGATAAAAATGTTCCAGCAGTATGTAAAAAGGTTTGTAAAATCTTTTCTTGAAAAAAGCTGAGGAAAAAGATTATTACAAAGTTGTAGAAAAACAAAGATAATACAAATCTGTGAGGAGCCCAAAGAACAGGGACTAGTCTAGTCGGCAGCCATCTTGGAATCGGAACGTGTTTTTAAGTGTGGAGTGGGGGAAATTGCTTAACTGACATCTTGAGACACTGACAGTAAATGGGGAAACCTATTATTTCAAACCTTAATTTTTTTTCATCCAAAGTGAGAAACCTTCCTAAAAACAAGAGCACATTAAAGAAAACATGCATCTGAGGTTTTCTCATACTTAATCGGTCCCAGTTAACACAAGGGAAAGCAACCACCATTCACTTGAAAATGTGGCTGCGATAATACGTAAGTACCCAGTTAACACCTTCAAGATTCAACTAGGATAACTATTATCACCTCCATTAACTTGTGCATCACACAACACATTTTAATGCATATTGCTCAATTCACTGTACACCATTTTCAAGCACAGTACCCAAAACATTCATCTTCTATCCTTCCAAACCATATCATTATGTCTTCATGGGCCAAACAAGAACAATTTACCTATATTCTCTCCAGATTCTTAAATATATTAACCCTAAGGTCATTTTATTGAGGTTCTGAAATACTGGCCTCCATGAGTGAAAAAAGCTGGATTTCCCGATTATAAAAGTTGAGTTACAGATCTATGATGCTGTTGAAATGGCACTTAAGAAGTACCATTTTGACAAGATAAGTTATCAATATTATCTGGCAAATACTATTTTGACAACTGCTTTAGTTATTAATCATTGTCGACTGCTTTTGTATTTTTGTTGTTAAGGTCCCTTTAGTATTCAATGTAAGCATTAATGTTGCTGTTGATTTATTTTATTGTGTTTTTCTACAGCTCTCATTCAATTCACCCTTTTTTCTATCCATCTGCATGTATTTATATTCTGCTTTGGTTATAATTGAAGCTCATCATCATGAAAGGATTTTGGTTCTCAGCTGTTAAACCACTGCTAAGATCTTAGCCAGCAATTAAATGGCTGGGAATAAAGACATGTAGAACTATAATGTATATGTGAAGTATAAATATGTTTTTTGCAAGCAGTTATTCACATGCTGAAAAATTGCTCAGTTATAATACCCCTTCAGCAAATAAACTGTAGCAAATGTATTATATGTACAAAAAATGTCTGCATAGATCTGCACATTAGTCAGACATGTAACCATATGTGACAACATAGAAAGTCTAATTTCATGGGTTTAATTTAAACAGCAAAAGTTCTAAATACAGCTCTGGCATGACTTTTAGAAAATGTGTGAAGGGGATATAACTTGAGGACTGCTAATTCCAGGAGGATATGGAGTGTTAGCTAAAAATGGCAATCACTTTAGGTCACAAAAACTGATCCACACTGACATCAGATGCTGCCAGCACTGAACAGTAGGAAACTTTGCATTCTGTTCATCATTTATAAGCAGCCCACTCTTGTGTCTTAAATGGTTCTAGAACAAATATGGTGTTTATACTGAAGCTGTTGAAGTATGGTAATGACAACAGAGAAAGAAACCAAAGGGGCACAGTCTGCTTTTCGATCCCTAAATTCCAAATAACTGTGCTATTATTAATTTGATGGGGTTTAATGAAACCCAGGTTATGCATTGTCCTTAAACCCAAATAAACTGTACTAGGTGACATTTGCAAAGCATTCGCTCTCAGCTGCTGATTTTTTAGAAATCTTAACTATGAACATTTTCACTATATATTTTTCATAATCCCCAGGTATCTCCTATCCTCTTCACCAATGGCATATTCTTCTTCTTTCGGCTTTTACCGGTTAGGGGTCACCACAGTGGATCACTGTCTGCTCATGATTGGCAGTGGAGTTTTACAGTGTCGAGTTGCCAGCCCGGCGCCCAACCTTCCACAGAAGGCACACACATGCACGCACTCACACCTAGGGCCAATTTAGTGTGTCCAATTCACCTACAGCATGTCTTTGGGATGTGGGAGGAAACTGGATCACCCGGAGGAAACCCACATGACCACAGGGAGGACATGCAGACTCCGCACAGAAGACACCCCAGCCGAGGATCGAACCGGAGAACCTCTTGCTGTGAGGTGGCAACACTAACCGCTGCACAATTGTGGCTGCCCTCTTCACCAACGGCATATAGTTTGTACCAGCATATAGTTTGTACAAATTTACTCAACTGCTCATGCAATGAATACTCAAACTTAATCATGCCTTCATCTTTTTTTTTTGTCAATAGAAATTTTTTTATTTTCTGCAATACATACAGATGACATACAGTTGCAGTTTTGAACTGAACAATTATAAGTGAAAGAACATTAATAACAAAAAAATAAAAATAAAACTCTAAAACTACTAACTATATACAAAATATACAATAGTGCTGCTTGAAATCATTGATGGAGAAAAAAGAAAAGAAAAAAAACTGAGCATGTATGACTAAACGTTCATAACAGAATACACTTCACACTGATGCCTTCATCTTTTTAGTGTTTACAGATGTCTGTTTCCTTGTAATTTATACTTGACTCTCTCTCTCTCTCTCTCCTCTCTCTCTCTCTCTCTCTCTCTCTCTCCTTATAATTTATTTTGGAATTTATGTACCTAGACTTACACTTCATAATTTTGTCTACAGGCAAGACAAGTTACATGAAGTTAAGATTATGCCATCACTGTCTCTGAGTCACTTTCTTCAGTTCCTACAAAATTGTTCATATTATCTTGACCGTCATTTCATATGTACTTGGATTAATTTATAGATGTTCTACTATAAATGTAACCCCCGACCTCATTATTTCAGTATATTTTGTGTTTATACTTTTCAAGATGAGATCTCTGCCAATAACTGTTAATATGGCCAAATGCCTGACATACATTTATAATGTAGCTCTTTATTTTCATGCAGACTAAGACTAAACCTACTTTGCATTAACTAACAACCAATGACCCTAAGGAAAAACAGCATGCCCAACACACTAGTCATAGGTGTCCCACTCACTAGGTCGAATAAGAAGAAAATAACAGTCTGCTGCCTGTCAGGTGCCAGGATCCACCACATAGCACACACACTCAGGTCCCTCAACAACAGGTACAAATATGACTCTGTCATTATACATGTGGGTGTGAATGACCTGAGATGTACCTCCCTGGACTACATGAAAAGAGACATGGAGGAGCTCTTGGATTATGTAGCCCAGACGGGTATGACCCTAGCCCTGAGCAGCATCCTACCATCACCCATAATGATACCACAGTATAAGCAGAAAATGATTGATTTCAACAATTGGCTAAGTTTCTGGTGTCATTCTAAGGGGATCCAGTGTCTGTCTGCCTGGGATGACATGACTGACAGACCTCGATGCTTTGCCAGAGATGGCCTTCATCTGTCACCCATGGGCTTCTGGATCCTGGCCAAGGCTCTTGCCACCCCTATAGTGCCTTTCTTAGGCAGTGTGCCAAAGATCAAATTCCCACCATGACAGCTACAAACAAATGTAATCTGAGGGTCATGCTGCTCAATGCTAGAAGCCTAAATCTCAAAATGCACTTGCTCAAAGCACTCCTTAAAATGGAGAACATTGGCATTTGTGCTGTAACAGAGACATGGTTCAAGGCAGCAGAAAGTACCCCTGCACTACCAAGCTATAACTCATTCCACACCTTTCGGCCCCAAAACTTGTACTATAGCTCCAAAGGTGGTGGTGGTTCCATATTCATAAAGGATGTGCACACCTCCAGACTGGTAGCCCAACGTAAAGCATCAAAGATACTTCAGGTGTAGCTAACATTGGGTAAGGCAGTGATTCAGGTCATAGCCTACTATAGGTCACCAACCATGTCACAAGACTCGCACTCCACATTCCTAAGCACCCTGGAGAATATTAGGGTCCAACCTAACACTCTCATATTTGGTGACTTCAACTACCCCTCCATTAACTGGGAAAACTACTCATGTAAAAATACACTTGCCCAACATTTCCTGGATTTCATTAATTCCAGTGCCCTGGACCTGCTCATTCATACCCCCACTAGAGGTAGCAACATCCTTGACCTGGTCATTACTAACATGGGTGACCATTGCTCTACACCAATAGTCAACACCTGCCTGGTTAGATCTGACCAAAAACTAATCACCTTGGAAATCTACATCCCTCCAACCCCCCACACCCCACAAAGGTAACCACCATGAAAAAATTCTCCAAAGCTAACTTTGGGCTCCTAAAAATAGAGGTGGCTAACTTCACAGCACCCATGCAAATGGATAATAGTTGCATGTCCACCGAATCATATACCAATGCACTGTATGAACACGTATACAAATGCATGGATCTCACCATACCCAATAGAACCAAGACGCTCTCTCCTCCAAAAAAAGGAAGCCAATCTGGTAGTCCCCTGCCATAAACAAACTCTACAACAGAAGGAGGAAACTGATGCAAAATAAGGTGAAGTCCCAAGACTGGAAAAACTCCCTTATCAGACTCAACAAAATGTTGAGATCCCTCATCAAATCCTCTAAAGCTAGCTATGAAAATAGAATTGCAGCAGATAGTAAATACAACCACAAGGCATTCTATAGTTATGTAAAGAATCTCCAAGACAATACCCAGATTTGCTCTGAGATACTGCACAATGATACCTCCTATACCGAGCCAACAGATATTGCAAATATACTGGCTGCCAGATTCAGTGCCAGTCACAATACCGGTAGATTGCCAGGCACCCAGTATTACTGTTGCACAGGTTAAAGCAGCACTGTCCAAGGCTACGAATACAGCTTCTATGGGACCTGACGATATCCCTGGCTGTGTTCTACATGAACTACAGAGTGAACTGGCACCTCACCTGTGTGCTCTGTTCAAACACAGCCTCACCACAGGCTTTGTCCCTACCGAATGGTGCACTGCTACAGTCATCCCTCTCCACAAAGGAGGAACAACTACAGACTCTGGGAACTATCACCCCATTAGCCTGACAAGTCTGATATGCAAAGCTATGGAATGCATCATCATGGACCTAATAAACAAGGATATAGGTAATCTCCAAACTCTGGATCCCACACAGTTTGGTTTTGTGAAGGGTAGATCATGCCTGCTCAAGTTGGCCGACTTCTTTGAGTCAGTCACCAGAGCTGTGGATGAAGGCAAGGTGGTTCATACAGCTTACCTTGATCTGGCCAAGGCCTTTGATACCATTGCCCACTCAGGAATCATAGAAAAACTCACTAAGCTAGGCATTAACCCCTATATTGCTAGGTGGGTTGCAAACTGGCTCACAGATAGAACCTACAGTGTGAACGTAGCTGACTCCAAGAGTCAGACTGCCTACCAGTCACAAGTGGAGTCCCATAGGGTTGGGTCCTGGGTCCTCTCTTGTTTAGTATCTACTTCTCTGAAGTCCAGGCAAACACAAAGGGACTCTGGCTGACAAAGTTCACAGACGATTGCAAGTTGGGAGCTATTATTAACTCCCCAAGTGATGTTGACATCCTACAAAAAGGCCTCACTGAGACCAATGACTTATGCTCAATGCCAAAAAATGTGTCATCTCCTTTGGAAAAACCTGGTTCCCATGAATTACCACATCGATGGTAGTCCACTGAACATAGAAACCGTTATAAGAGATTTGGGAACACAGGTTGACAGCAATTTCTCTTTTGACCACCACATTATCACTGTGGTCAGAAAGTCCTTCTATGTGGCACATCTCATTACTAAGGGTTTTGCATCCAGGAAGAAAGACGTCATTGTCTCCCTCTACTCTTTCCTCATTGGCCAGTCATTGAGTACAATGCCCCATTTGGCATGTACCTCATTAAACACCTGCAACAACTGCAGAGGCCACAAAAGTACCTCACAAAGAGGATCCTAGGCCTTAAAGACTTGTCCTATATGGACAGACTCAAAAAACTCCAGCTATTCTCTGCCTCATATTGCCTACTTAGAGGCGATCTCTGCTTGACTTACAAAGCCATGTCTGACCCAGATCTGTTAGAAATGCTATATCTAAAGAAATCCTAATCCGTCCATACCACACACACTCCAGAGATCTCGACCTCATTACCACAATCAACAAAACATGCTGGAGGGACAGGGTCATAACCCAGAGACTGCCCATGCTATGGAATAGACTTCCCATACATGTCAAGCAAAGCACCTCACTGGCCCTCCTGAAGAGAAATCTTGATGAGTGGATGGGAACTAGAAAATTCACCTCAGGGATCACTCCAGTGGCTTTACTCGACAGCGGCACTGGGAACTAAGGTTTATGTGGCACAATGCCAGGATAATCTTATGGTCTAGGCTTGTAAAGGCTCCAGGGCCATTAGCCTAGTACATACTTATGAACCTATGAACTACCTCTCCTAGTATAGTCCTGGGGAAGATGTGTTTTCTTACAGCATTATGGTACTCACATAGCACATAATTTCACTGATGCTTAGTTAATGTACATTTTGCATCAGGAATGCCAATCTTTCTCCATTCCCGTCAGGTACAATCACACCATGTTTTGTTGTGTAATTTTATTAAAACAAGTGGATCAGGACTTTTCCAGTGGCATGGCCTATTTCCTTTGCATGTTCTATTTGGTTTGTCAGTTGCACCTGCAAGGAACGAATACTAACAAAATTGTCACCATCACTGCTGGATAACTGAAGAAATGATTAAACATGGCTAACCCTACAGTTTTTAGGCAAATTAAAGAATTGTCTTTTACGTTCTCTCTCTGTCTCTCAGTCTGTCTTTCTGCACTTCATCTGTCTTTCTTTCATTCACTCTTCATGAATTATCATTCCAGAGAACAAAAATCAAAAACAAAATAAAAAATAAAGGGCTGCATATAAAATGCAGTTCTAATGCATCTGAACCAGACTGAATGCTACCTGCAAGTTGTGAAGAGGGGTCATTTTCATTTGTTTTGCATTCATTTCTTGTTGAGGTGAATTTCCCGTGCACAATATCTTACATGTTGGGCAGTATACTTCTGAGAATTTATCACTTGTCTCTACCATTTTACCTCAGGCAATTTCTGCATCCTTTTCGATGGAGCTCTGACTGCAACCCAGGCAACATGAGCTCTATTAGTGATCACAACACTGAAGGAGTTAGGCAGGAAGGGAGATGAGTGATGGGACATTGCTCACTCAAAGTTTTCTTTCAGAAGGGGTGTCTTGCAGGAACTCAGTGGTTTACTGGATGGATGTGATTTCCCTAGTGGAGATTGGGGAAGTCACCTACTTTGCTTTAGGGCTGAGTGGAGCTACAAAAAGGAAACATCTCTTGTGGAAGTGAGAGAAATGTTCTTTGTGGTCAACCCATTGTATGTCTTTTCCCTTCGCACTAAGGTGAGTGCACATAGGGATGTTAGAGCAAATTAAAAAAGTGCACCTGCCACTCTAATGCTTACTTTAATGATTGCTCTTTCTCAAAGACTCCCACTCCTGTTATTCAGAATGAATTGACCAATTGGCCAAGAAAGGGTGCAGATTAGCAGATAATGGGGGCAAATTATGAAAAAAAAAATGTTTTCTTTGCTTCAGCATTCATGCCCAAGAGCATCCTGGGTTCCTGTTATGCTTCAATGATTCCTAATCATCTCTAACAGATTAAACTGAGGGTGTTGTAGATGCAATTGATCATTATATTTATTCCTGTTATTGCAGGTTTCAGGATTTTTCCTTTGAATTTCGAAGTCCTTAAAAGAGAATAACTATAGATCTTGAATAATATTCTACATAAAGAAAAGGATCTAACTTTTCTTGGTAAATTTAGTTCTAACTATTTTAACACATCAAAGGTTTGGTATAAATGGACTGTCTTACTTTATATTTATCAAATTTAGTACCATTTAATATCGATTCCATATACTAATCTGCATTTTTTCCACTATTTCCTTCCTGTTCAGTGGTACTGGCTACACAGGCTTGTGGTTAGTAAGGGACACATCAAAGCTGTGGCTGACTCAGTGGGTGTGACACTATAAACCTAAGACAGTACTGTGCAACCCTACCATTGAGAAACTGTTGCATTATAGAATACAGTTTAATGGATTACTCATGAATAAATATGAGCTTGAGAGAAGTCCATTTCTGCACATGTTTAATGTCTCTGCATGTGTCGATGTTGCACCATCGATTACAGCCATAAGCATTGTTCACTGCAATGCATGCTACCGAAAAACACTGACATACACATTAGCAATATTACGGGATTCCATAACAAGGAATCACATTATGCATGCAAGGCATCCAGGACTCTGCCTGATGTGAAAGCCAATAAGAAAACTAAGAAGTAGGGTTGCCAAATTCTCTATACACCAACACAATGACCAGTGCAGTTACAGTAAGAATAGTGTGTATGGTGGAAGCAATAACCAAGGAAGTCCAAAAATGCAAAGGGTATAGATGGCGCACTCAGAACAGAGAATTACTTTAGTACACATCACAAAATTAATGAGGATGGCTGTTAATAGCCAGTCTGCTTACTGTCGTGCTGTCATAAACATAAATAAATGTTAATAAAAGCTCACAAAGAGAGCCAAGAAGATATTGTTTAAATGAAGAAAAAGCTGTCATTCTTATGACTTAAGTACTCAGTGGTGAAAGAAACTGCCCTATATAAGATTTCTGCTATATATCCTGCCAGAGCAGGGTGCAGATAGCTACACACTACCTTCCACTTTTACCATTATGGGATCAATCATTTCTGCAGCAAAATGACTTCCAGTAGGGCATGCAGTTTATTACCATTATACTATTACAATTTAAACTTTCACTGCCGTTAAGGAGTAGGAAATTGTGGTAGGTTCATAGATTTATAGGTACTTACAAGGCTATTGATCTGTGAAAATCCTACGAAGCTTAGCTTTTCATTCCCATGTCAGTTTCTAGTCATTATTTTGCATGCAAATAACCCAGACGCAAGTAGAGCAAGGATATGAGGAGACATTAACTTACTGACCCTGTCCATAACAGACATGAATAGGTGGTAAACTGAGGCTGAATTTGTGGTTTCCAAGCAATTCAGTCAAATTACATTTGATAACAGTAAGAGAAGTACTTTGCTTTATATATTTTTTAGCACACCACCCCCTCTAGGGGCTGACAACGATACCTCCCATCAAACTGCCAATGCCTTCAATACCTTCTTCATAGACACCATAAAATCTCTAGCCTGTCAACTTTCCACAAACAACTATAATCTCCCAACCTCTTTACCTGATACTCTCCCAACATTCCAAATACATCCCATCGCTACCTCACACATCCAAAAACTTATCCAAAAACTCTGCTGACCAAATACCATCTGCATACCTGCAAAAATCAGCTAAAGTAGTTGCTTATCCATAAATGAAGGAACCATCCCTGATATCTGGAAAATCTTCCACATTATCCCCCTACATAAAGGAGGTAACTCCAATGAGTATTCCAACTACAGGCCTATAGCTCTCTTATCACCCTTATCAAAAGTTATGGAAAAATGCATTCACCATCAACTAATTAACCACTTAACCCAACATAATATACTAGCTAACTGTCAGCATGGCTTCAGGCCATTTCATAGTACCACCACAGCCCTCCTATCTTTCACCGACTCCATCAATAAAAACCGTAATAACAACATCCTCTCATCAGCACTCTTCATTGATCTGTCAAACGCGTTTGACATGGTCAACCATCCCCTGCTCCTAAAATCTCTTGAATCCCTTGTTCTAGATGCCAAGGCTGTTCTCTGGTTCAAGTCCTACCTTACCAATAGGCAACAAGCAGTCCTCCGGGAGAATAAACTATCTTCTCACCTGCCAGTCTCCCGCGGAGTCCCTCAGGGATCTATTCTAGGTCCACTTCTATTCTCTTTATTCATCAACGACCTTCACTTAGCAATCCCTCAAGCTACCTGCATACGATATGCAGATGATTCCATGCTCATATATTCTGCCAACTCCACATCTGAACTACAATCCCTAACCCAGACAGTATTTAACTCAGTCGAGGCATGGTTCTTAAAATGTTTCCTCCTTTTGAATGCCAAAAAAACAAGCTCTTACTCTTCACACCTAACAGTAAGTCCCCCCTATCAATTTCTCTATCAAATCAAATAATGGCACCCTTATAACCCCCGACTCTACCAACAAACTATTAGGAGTATTAATTGACAATAACCTTACATTTGACAATCATATAAATAACACTATAAAAACCATAAATAGAAAATTGGGCTCCCTATATAGAATAAAACCCTTCTTAACACCAACAGCCAGAACTACAACTGCCCACGCTTGTCTAATCTCTACTCTTCTTTATGCTTCCCTCATATATACTAACCTAAAGAAAAATAATCTCACTAAACTAGCTAATTTCTATAAAAATATTGCCAGGTTTGCCACTGGGAACCCATTTAGAACTCACCACTGTCTGAACCTACAGCAGCTAGACTGGCTCGAACTAAAAAACATGTTGATACTTTCCCAACTTACCATTGTTCATCGGATATTCTACCAACCTAACAACACACTGATACTCTCGAACCTTATTACCCCCTATACAAACCTCAATTCCTTACGCTCTTCCACCAAACTACTGGCTAGAATTAGCAAGTCTAATAACTTGGCAGGTGACTCCTTGTTTTCTAATACCGCTGGAAAATATTGGAACCTGTTGCCATCAGAGCTAACTGTACTTCCCTCCTTCTCGCTCTTTAAACAAAGGCTCAAGCAACATCTTAAAACACACTGGTTATGCCCATGCTGTTACCCTGACTAATTGTTTACTTTTTCTATTGCCTTATTCTCCATACTGCCTCCCCTCACCAATTTATACTGCTTACCCCTTGGGTAGTAGTAACTGTCTTAAATTATTGTTACAAATAGGAGATGAATTAAACTGTGAACATATTGTAAACGACCTCACATATCTTAACGTAAGAGTGTCTTATTCCTTTTAGGTTTTGTGTTTCACAATTAGCATACTTCTCTTTAGCTAAGGCTCTCTGACTATTTTTAACTTAATTTTTTTTATATTTGTGTATGTAATTATTTTTGTATGTTGTGTTGCTCAAATAGTATGTATTTGTAGCTACTGCTCTCTCATTATTTTTATCATAATCGTTTTCTCTTATATTTGTACATTACAAACTTTTGAATGTTACTGTGGAGCTTTTCTCCCCGGGCCTCTGCTGAAAATGGAAATATATCCAGTTGGACCAGCCCGGTTAACAAATGTAAAATAAATAAATCAATAAATATGGAAGATGGCTGCCTAAAAGAGGTATACTCTGTGATAAATACCTGTCCTAAAACATGTTCTATTTAAGTTGCAAAAAGAGATTGAGATCCATTAACTGGTTCTTCACATTATCTTTGGACATGCAAATGTCTTATAGGTCTGACAGGGTAGGATCTGTTGAGGGTCTATACGAAAGGCAGAGGTCACATCCTACTAATCTGTGTGATACTGAGAAGAGGAAAAAGGTTTTGAGATGGTCTACATAATTTCTGTGATTTAGACCATTTATTTTTTTTTAGTGATAAATCATTGTGGTCATTCCAGTTGTGATAAAAGTTTAGACAGGTACATAACAGGATAGGGAACTATATTCAATGATTTGGCTTATGAGAAGTGAATACAGTAGAAAGATTACATCTCTAGACTTAGATGTCATACTTTTAGATAAGGGGTATGTGGCAAATAAGAATGTCCTTCCAATAGTAATTACTTTATATCAAAGAGGACAGTTCATCATTAACATAAATCCCAGATCCCTGACTATTGGATCAATTTTCAGGAATGTATTGTCAATGTAATAGTTCAAAGAGAAGACATGCTTCCAAATTGTACCATTATATATTTATTGTCATTTAGTTTTATTCTACAGTTTTGGCACCAGCTGTTTGTTTTGGAAATACCATCTTGGAGGATTTTGGTGTTCTCTGGGGGCTTTATAATGGCACCAAGGTTATAGCTGTCTGCAGACTTGGTTAGACAAAAACCCTTAATAATTGTTTTAACCTCCAAGTAATAAAAGCCAAAGAAGAGTGACCCAAGGACAGAAACTTGGGAAACACCACGCTAGTGATAGGTCTTTTGGAAGACAAAGAAATCCACCCTCATTTCCTGTGTCCTATTAGTGAGACAATTTGCTATCCAATGAGTAACAAAAGAGTTTAAAATTAGCTGAGGGAGTTTATCTATGGTACCTGAGTAAGAGATGGTATCATATGTCTTTGTGAGTTCTAGATATGTGGTATGTACTAATTTGCCCTCATCCATTGCTTCATTAATATTCTCAAAGACGTTGACTAGGTTAAACACATCAGAGCTTCCCTTGAAACCCGGCTTGAGTCAAGATTACCAATTTCCTCATTTATTAATTACACAATGATCCTTTCCATAACCTTACATATGAGTTGGTCAGGCTTTTGGGTCTGTAATTACCTGGGTCCATTGATACCACACCTTTGCACAAGAAGGTAACTGTTCTTGCCTTCAATTTTTTTCTGGCATGAACCCATTTTTAATGCTTATTCTGATTAACTGCTGTAGGTGATCTGACAAATCATGTTTCAGACTGTCCAGTATGCAGATCAGTATTTTATTCAGCCCTATAAAAGTAGTGTTCTTGGCCGTGGATAGTGCCTGGAGGACTTGCACTTGGGAGATGTGAGGATATTGTAGATGCAAGTAAATGATCTGGTAATATGGGTTGAAGTTTGAACTAAATCTTTCCACTAGTAGACTGGCAATGTCCTCTGGGCATGAGCTTGTGATATCATTTACTATTAGCTCTGTACAGTGCTGGGCATTGTCTCTCAGATTTTTAACATAGTTAAAGAAGACCTTGTGGTTATCTTTCACCCAAGGAGGCTTCTGTGTTTCCTTGTTTTTGTACAATGTGTAGGGATCTGTGTAAGCCTTTAGTGTGAATCACATATATTAGGAATAATAAGCTTTGGACAGTGCCTTGTCCTGACCGAACATGAAATGAGTTTGCTATCATCTAAAGTTACTATAACAAGGTTGAGGTCTTCCAACCTGACTACAGTTAAAGGGCATTTATATGTTCCATCATCTAGAACCTTCATGACATCTTTTTTCTCTTACAGACCTTTCAGGATTTTCAGAATCAATACAGATTGCGCTGTATGGAATTTGTTGGTTTAGTTTATTGTTTTGAACAGTACAGTGTTTCATGACTACCTAGGAATATTCTTTCTTTTGCTTATCACAACATTTAGTGCCCCTAGCAGCTAATCAGTCCCTTTGTTTTCCCATCCTGTTTATTTTGTTAGAGATTTCTGTCATTTTTTGGCTACAATGAAAAGTAAGAGCCAGTGACTTGAAAGTCATTCTTCTAGGCTAGCTCAGGTTTTTGTCTTACCTTACTCCCCTAATCCTGCTCACCGACAGATACAATGCTGAGGTAAAGGCTGCAATGATGGCTCATGGTTGCATGCTTCCAAAAACCATGCCTGGTTGTGGTCTATTCCACTGATTAGAATACTTCAGCACTCACCTATTGGTCAGTTTCTACTACTTGAAATTGCCCTGGACTCTAGCACGTGATTCCAGAATGCTGGAAGCTAGTCACCACCCTCCAACTGGAATGGGTGCTCTGACTTCAGTTAATCATTCACATCCCTTCCAGGCAAATCCTATGGTATCCAGGCCTGCTAGCTGACTCTGTGGTGCCAGGGCTGCAATCAGGGCTCCAGCATGCTGCAGTGCAAATACAGGTCTCTCCAAGTGATAGGCTGCTAGTCATCACTAGTGCTGTCATTCTTGTGCATTGTAATAACAAGTGCCATAGAGTATAACAATGGCAGTCTTGTATGAAAATTAATTGAAAATTCATCGAGTAGCCGTGGTGGTACGGTGGTAGCGTTGTTACCTCACAGCAAGAGGTTCTCCTGTTCGATTCTCGGTGTGGCCTGGGAGTGCCTTCTGTGTGGAGTCTGCATGTCCTCCCCGTGGTTGGGTAGCTTTCCAAAGACATGCGTGCATAAATGGGCATGCCTTCATTGAAGGTTGGGTGTCGAGCTGGCACCTCAGCATTTTGTAAAAATCTACTGCCAATCATTAGCGGACTGGAGTTCCGCTGTGGCAACCCCTTACTGGGAAAAGCTGAAAGACAAACAACAACACTGAAAATTCATCACAATAACATTGCTACCAAACATGACCTTTAGACTGCAGTTTGAGGCACCATGTTTACTTCTCTGTAACTACATTGGGGCCCTACCAAATAAATGCATTCTGATGTTTTATAGACTATAAGAAACATATTGATAAGCTTAGCATCTATATCCATTGTTTAAATTGTTAATTCTTCTTTATAATACAAATGCCATTCCCTTCCATACATTCCTAATTAATACAATTTCTTAGCTCTTCTGTCTTTTTCCTCCATTCATAAGCATCTTTTTTAAATCTCAGCTTTCAATTTTGTATTGCTGCTGTAGGAATTTTCCATTTTGTATTATTTGTTGCCCCTTAGTATTAGCTTCTTTAGCTGAAAACATTTGGTTGTTGATACTTGTTTCATTAAGCAGGAGAGCAGACATTTTTTTCTCAAGTGCTCCTGTTCTACATACCTGAATATTAAGCAAATTATCTGTTGTGGTTGTGTAAATGACACAAAATGTATTTTTTTTTTTGCATTTCATCATGCATACACAAGCTATTGTAACATTAGCTTTCTTTATGGCTTTTCTCAATAACTGAACATTTCTGTGATTTTATAACTATTTTTCTTTGTCTTTGAATGTACATAACAGCAAAAGGCATTCGGTTCAGTGCACCTTGGCATGTTGTATATTCAAACAAACAGGCAAATAAGTAAACGTATTTGAATAATCAGAATGTTGTCAACCTCATTCAAGCATTCTGTGAGTGCTGCCTACAACCTTCACATGCTGTGTACAACCTTCAAGAATAGTTAAACTTTGTTTTGTTTTTTTGTGAAATGAATTATTTATTATATTGCAATAATACTAAATGCCTTAAATGAGGAACTGTTTAAAGGTAACATGCCCTGTGTGACAATAATGCTATTTAAAAATAACAAATGTAATAAGCTACCTTTATTCAGTGCAGTTGTCTGACATTCCTCAGTGCAGTTGTCTGACATTCCCATGACAGAATAACGTTTTTATCTTCTTATCCAGTTCTTTTGATATTCTAGTCCATTACTGGTTTTACAGTTTAATTACACAATCTTTAAAGTAATCCACTGTTATATGGATAGCTAATGGGGCGGTCATATAGCAGAAATGTTATTGATTTTCTTGTATTACTCTTAGAGAGCATTACTACAGCTGTGCCTCCTATCTGGGCCTGTTGTATTAAATCACCATTTGATCCTTTCTGTAATCTCATCACTGCTGAATGTGTAAAGTGCCTATACTGCTGGCTGTTAGGAATCACCAAGACAAACGTGTGCTTAAACTGCTAATGACAATAACTTAAAGATTGTGTAATCAAATCAGTCAGAAATCGCTGACGTGTTCTACTTAAACCAACTACCTCAATTAGCAGTAAACCGATGACTGGGACAATTACATTAAATGTGATTCTTTTGATAACAACAATGCATACAGTTTTAAAGTCGCTGCCTGCTTTCACCACTTTTTAGGCCATTTGTGTTTGTTTCCAGTAGACATTATTACAAAAGCTAATGAAGACAGACAGTATACTAAATCTTAGCATCAGGTTTGGCCCTCAGTTTGATTTCAGTATTATTTCAGACATCTTTTATGTCATATTATGATAACATAGTTTATATTTCACAGAATGTCAATATTTTCTAAATAACAACAGAAAGGATCTATTTCTTAAGGAAAACAGATGACTGTTAAGGTTGGCTAATAAACCTCATAAAGTGGCAGATGGTTAGGATCAGCTGGCTACAAAAATAATTACTGGTTTAAACCAGGGATGACTCAGCAAGACTGAATTAATCTGAATTAGACAATAGGGGAAAAGTACACCATCATCATATTGGAGAGCAAATGTTTTCTATCGTGCTGTTAATGTACAGCTAAAATCCAGTAAAAAGCAAGCCTGCTGCTTCACATTAATGTATTAAGCTGTTGTACAACTCAGACAGTAAAAAACAAAACAAAAAAAAAAATACCTACAGTCTTTCTCTTTCTTCTGAGAAGGCAGGATAGCTTCCAATTTACTGGATATTCTGTTGTTTTGTTTTAATGTTATTTCATGTTTGCTAACTTTATCTGTCTACAGACGTACAAGGACTGTGCTTGCTGTATTCACATCATCACACTTGTCACTTTGGTGACACAAAGGTGCATATTTCCTGCACTTCTTGCACTAGTATGCTGGATCTTTTCCCTCAGTGCTTTGTTAATGCTGCACACAGGATGAGTGCAGTATGTACATTTACTAATGCAACATATTTTGTATTAGCATGCATTTTCCAGGCAAAATGAACTATAAACCATGAAATTTTAATATCAAGCATTAATGACTGACTGCAATCTTCAGCGATTTAATAGAAAATCAAAAAAATTTAGAAGGGATAACAGGGTAAAAATATGAGGCAAAAACAGGGTTATTCTACAAAAATCATGGACAGATGAAAGATAAGATTTAGTAAAATTAGGCAACTAGAGATAATTAAGAGTTATGGACTTTGTGCTGCACATGATGTATTTGAGTGACAGTGAAACAGAAGCAGCCTTCACATTTGATTTCACATAAAAGGAACATGGGGTGCATGGGGGTTTGAAGACTGGATTAACCAACAATATGTAACTAACCTTAAAACTGAAAAGTGAAACTGTCCCAATCTGAAAATCCTCTCTCTGTATTCCTTTCTCTACTGACTAGGTAAGGGAATCTGCTGGCCCAGAAGTGATATCAGCATGACAGAAATGAAGCTGTACTCCCTGCAGAGTAATCAAATGGGGGCAGAGCATGTTATGCTATGGATGCCATTTTTGGAAGAGCTTGTCCTTAAAAAGAAAAGTGAGAATGCAAACTTAAATTACAGAAAGACAGCCAAGCTAAGCAATTATTAAGGAAATGCATTTTGAAAGCAGATAGACGACTTTGATTTTGTCAGTTTCCACATGATCTGCAAATTAAATTAAGAAAACAAATAGCAGGTATGTGTATGAGTCTGTGTGTGTGTGTGTGTGTGTGTGTGTGTGTGTGTGTGTGTGTCACCAGCACACACTATCAATACAATAAGAAGTAGGAAACTGTAATGTTTGACATTATTGACTGACTGTAGTCCAAACCAAATGCTATGCACGTGGGGGATGCACGGCCAGACCAAACCATGAAGAAACAAAAATGGCCAGCAAAGTTTAGCAGTCGAATATGCAACCCAAAACAAGATAGTGAATAACCAGACTTTTATTATAAAAATAAAAAACAGACCGGTTTCGGCAATATGAAGCCTTCTTCAGTGTTGAGCAAACAATCATAGAGATCACATTAAAATATACAAATTTATACATAGTGCTAACCAATAAGCACGTGAATGTGCTGTTGATACTCACGAATAATACATGATGTAATGTAAACTGGCTAACACTATACCAGAGACCATGGCTAATATTTGTCTAACCCCCCCAAACAAATAATTCCAAATCTGCACAAAAACAAAATCATAATAAACTATGGAACCATAAAGGCTATAGTTATACATAATAGAAATATGTACATCCATAGTCATAATTATAATAAATATAAAAAAAGAAACTGTAAAGGGCCCATTTCAAAACAGGTATAGTGAACGACTCAAGCTGCAAACATATTTCATAATCCATGAAATATATATAATATATTGTTATATATACATATATGAGGTAATGTATATATATAAGATCTACAATAAATGATTAAGAAAATATTATACCTGACATAGATGATAAATAAAGTGAAAGTCTATGCACCATTCTCCATGGACTGAGTGTTAAAGATGATCATTGAGACCAGGTGGAAAAAGTGCGCCCAAAGTGATTATCCAGTACTTTTCCTTGTGGTTAAGGATACCATGCCACCCTTGTGGGTTGCTGCGATCGCCCACTATTCGGTCTATGATCATAAACATAAACTGTGCTTGTTGATGTTTTGAAACATGTCAATATAAGGCATTAGTCTCCCTTTTGTTTTGAATATCACTTCGATGTTCATTTATTCGTGACCTGAGTGGCCTAGAAGTCTGACCAACATAGAATGCCCCACAATGGCATGGAGCCAGGTAAACAACCCAATCACTGCTACAGTTCCCGAAAATTTTGCAGTCAAAGACCTTACTAGTGTTACGATTTGAAAAGTGCTGGGACCTGGTAATCTGTTTACAAGACCCACAGTGACCACATGGATGCGTGCCCAATAGTTCATGTCCCATTATTGTAAGCTGTTTATGAATTGCTCCACCACTACCAATATGTTTGTAATGAGATAGATGGGACCCCAATGTTTTGCCTTTTCTATATGAAAATTGACATTCCTCTCCCAGAAAAGATCTGAGTTGTTCTTTGGCTAGTAGGATGTTCCAATGTCTGTTTATAATATCCCTAATCACATAATAGTTCCTACCATTTGTTGTGATAAATCTGATTGTAGATGATCTGGAATCTCCAGAAGGAGTCTTATAATCTAACAATCTGTTCCTATTCATCTGAGAGGATCGTGTTCATGCTGTATTGATATCAGCAAAGTTATACCCCCTACTGGCAAATCTACGACATAAGTCAAGACTAGCAATGTCATAATCTGATTTGGTAGAACTAAGGCATTTCATACGCATAAATTGTGAAACCGGGATGTTTCTGATGGTATGACGTGGGTGCATGCTCGATGCATGTAGTAGAGTATTATATTGGGGGTATTTGCGAAACACTCTGGGAGCCACGGTATGATCATGATTTCTTGAAATAGGTACATCCAGAAAATTAATGGTCTGCATATCAAAGGTAATAGAAAATTCAATTCCCCAGATGTTGCCATTGAGATATTCTACAAATTCATGCAAATATCCCAAATCCGCACGCCATACCATCCAACAGTCATCCAGGTACCTACGCCAGATGTCCATTTCTACCAGGTATATATTGTGAGATGCATCATAGATCATGCACTCTTCAAAAAATGCCATAAACAGGTCGGCATAAATGGGAGCAAAAGATGCTCCCATAGCTGTACCCTGTAATTGCCAATAGCATTGTCCTTGAAAATAAAAAACATTTTTATTAAGTACATGTTCTGACATGCAAATCAATAACGTATTAAACCCTGGCGAGTATAAACCAGCCCTATCCAACCAATATTTAAGTGCTTGCAAGCCAGCCCAATATGGTATACTGGTATACGAGGCCTTGACATGCAGTGAACACATTAGCCACCCAGGCTCTAATTGTGTGTCCTCAATGATTTGGAGGAACTGTGTAGTGTCCTGTAGCCTTGCCCTGACCAAACCCAGAAGAGGTTTGAGATGTTGAGTCAGAAAGGCTGACAAAGGTTCGGTCAAAGAACCAATACCTGAAACAATTGGTCTTCCCGGAGGTTTGGTTAGTGATTTGTGAATCTTGGGTAGCAAATACATAATCTGCTTATGGGGGTCCTTGACCGAAAGTTGTATAACACATTTTTTGCTGATGATGCCCTCCTCGCATGCTAGATTCAGGAAAGAATCAATTTCGTGGCTGTTGAAATTGAATTTTTGACACAATTGTTTTCTATTGGGGTGGGGGTTGTCCACTTATTTCCTATGTGTAACATGACTTCTTCATATTTCTGTGTATTATAACTAATATCAAAGTCAACAAAACTTAGCATGGTATATAAAATAAATGTACTGAAAATTCCATTTAGTCAGCTAGACCCAGCCATATGTTTTAGTCAATTGTTCTTTAACAGATCAATTAAATACTTTCCATCCATGGCATAAGAGTGAAGGATTTTCTGCAGAATAGTCATAGCAACTTGTTAAATGGCTGAGATGAGAAACTGACAATAACTCCAAAATGGATGGGGATATCAACACTGAGTAACACAGAACGGTAAACAAATACTACAGTACTTTTTTCAGACCTATAAAGACAAAACAGCTTGTATTATTTCACTTAGCTGGGGTTTAACTCTGAATCAGTTATTTCAAAAAGCACATGTGAAGCCACCTTAAACATGCAAGATACATTGCTGTATGATGACTACTGCAGTACAAACCAACATGTGAAGGAATAATGCTCAGAAGATTCATTTCAAGACAAAGCATATTTACATCAAATTAATGAGATTGTTCAGGAGAAGTAATTGTGGAACACACTTTAGAAAGTCTTGATCTCATAGGTGAAATTATACAACATGCACAAAAATATGAAATGACAGGAATGCATATAGAAAATTAAGTTAACATATGGTCAGAGCCTGGAAAACAAAATGCCACTCCAGATAATATTGATGAAGATGCTAGCATAGCCACCAGAATGGGAAATGTAATAGTAACACTAGTAGAAGAAGAAATTGCAACTAAGTTGAGGTACATTATACAATCTGTCTCAGGAATAAATGCATTCTTCGAGGGTAAGGAAACAAAGATAATATTGGTGGTGAAGCACATGTTTACAAGACAGAGTTTCCAACACAAAGATAAGTACGGCTAAGGCACAGATGAAAAATACTAATAAGAATAAAATGCTGCCTCTTAAATGTCACCACAAATATCACCAGAGCACCAGGCAAAGAAGTAAAAATAAACACTCATTTATTAAACAGTTAAGCGCTTTCATTCAAATAGAACTTTTGGTATAAATTTAGATAGAAGGACACCTCAACACTTTAAATTATTGGTTCTCATGATAATTGTGATTAAGGTGAATTAAGATGGAGGTGGTCCAACAGTTTGGTATAAATTGTGAACTAATTAATTTGTTAACAACTTTGATGAAGTCCCACTATTACAAGGAAAAAAAGTGATTAGTTCTCTAAAGTTCTATAACACTTTTGTTTTAATTCATGTGTGGACTGAAAAATAAAGATACCAGCTTTTTATTTGGTGATTTGTTGCTCAATTTGGATACTTTACTAACATTCATCTTTGGGAGTGACTTTAACTTTAATGGTCTAGTTTTCTCTTTCAACTGGAAGTCTTTTATTCCTAATACTTGTCATAGTTATTTGCCAATATTTTTCATATTTTTGATTAAACAAAAACAATAAAATACAACTGTTAAAAATAATCAAATCATTCCTGTTGCATTCCTTAAATATTATACTGTGGCAGCTGACCAAGGGATACCTTTAGGGTTCTTCAGCTGTGATAGTAATGAAGTTCTACTTTTTGCCTTAATGGTTAAGCCTGATTAAAAACTTGTGAAAAAAAGGAATAAAAACAAACTTAGTTAGACTGGTTGTCTGATGCAATCTGGAGACCACAGAAGACAAAATAAATTTTATTATCATCATCATCATCATCATCATCATCCCCTTTTTCCCATTTACATGGGGTCGGGGTATCGTATTAACTGTCGCCAACTCTCTCGATTCACTGCCACTTTCCTGCCTTCTTCAACACTCATGCCTGACTGTCGCAGATCTTCTTTCACACAATTTATCCACCTCTTTGTTGGATGCCCTCGCTTCCTCTTACCTTCTTCCTGTCTGTCCCAAATCACCCTCACCAGATTGTCTTCTGCTTTTCTACACATGTGCCCATACCATCGTAATCTGTTTTCTTTGATCTTTTCTGCAATTGGAGCTACTTTGGCTTCTGCTGTTATGTCCTCATTTCTTCGCCTGTCCCGCAGTGTGCATCCTACCATCTTTTTCAGGCACTTCATTTCCATCACCTCTAGCTTCTTCAACTGTTCTGCCTTTACTGCCCAGGTTTCTGTACCATACAGTAGTACTGGTCACACCACTGTCTTGTACAGCTTACTTTTCAGCTTCTTTGGCATTCTTCTGTCATATACTACACCTGATAATCTATGCCAGTTGTCTGCAGCCCCTCTGATTTTAGCTTTGACCTCTTCATTCAGACTACCCTTCTTCTCAACCACCCCTCCCAGATACTTGAAGCTGTTTACCTGTTCCACTATCTTCCCATCTATCTCTATTCTCAGCTTCTTCTGATTTCCCCAATCTGCTGCCATTACCACTGTCTTATCTGTGCTTAGTTTCATCCCATGTGCCTTCAGATTTGCATTCCATTCTCCTATCCTTTGCTGAAGTTCTAGATCAGAGTCTGCCTGTACTTCCACATCGTCTGCATACAGCAGCTTTGTTGCTCTGACCCCTCCAACCTGTTTGCTGATGTAGTCCATTACCAGTATGAACAGCAGTGGGCTCAGAGCTGAACCCTGGTGTACACCCACCCCCACTGGGAACCCCTCAGTGAGGCCAAACACTGTTCGTACTTGAGTCACTGGGTCCTTGTACATAGCCTGCACTAATTCTACCAATGTTTCTGGGACTTCAAACCACCGCAGTACTGCCCAGATCAGCTTTCTTGGAACCTTGTCATATGCTTTCTCCAAGTCTAGGAAAGCCCAGTTTGACTCTCTCCTCTTCTCTAGTTTCTTCTCAAGTATCTGTCTCAATGCAAACATCGGGTCAATTGTGCTGCATCCTGATCTGAATCTGAACTGTTCATCTCCCATCTTACATTCTACTATTCTGCGTATCCGTTTATCAATCACCCTCTCCAGAACTTTCATGCAATGTAGTAGGAGTTTGATGCCTCTGTACTGTCCACAGTTGTGGATGTCTCCTTTGTTCTTGTACACTGGCACGAGTATGCTTATTCTCCAGTCATCTGGAATACGCCTTTCTCTCCACACTGCAATTAGTACCCTCAGGAGCCATTTCTCCCCTAGCTCATCCAGCATCTTTATCATATCTGCTGTGACCTCATCTGAGCCTGCTGCTTTCCCTGACTTCATTTTCCTTAGTGCTGCTCTTACTTCTTCTAAGCTGGGCTCCTCTTCTACTCTCATTTTTATTTTTATTTTACATTTGTTGACCGGGCTAGTCTGGCTGGATACATGTCCATTTTCAGCAGAGGCCCGAGGAGAAAAGCTCCACTAAATACTAAGTACATTACATAAACATATCATTACTTTAAAAAATAGCAAAAATTGGAGTTATATCAACCGAAGGACTGAATGATCATTTCAAAAGAGAAACAAGTTTCCAATATGCAGTTCGTTGCAAGATAACAAATTGTACATAAAATGTATATACTTAAATCTATACAGTGAAAGGAAGAGAAATGAGAAAGGTAGAGATGAAAAGAGTGAAGAAGAAATAGCGTATGAGGAAAAGGTTAGTCAGGTGTACTGCAGGAACAAAGCCAATGATTTTGGTAGTACAGTTTAATTTTCTGTTTGAATTGTGGCAGGGATGTGGTCAGAGTTATGTCACTAGGTAAAAGATTCCAACTTCTACCTATTGTGTTAGTGAAAAGAGAACCACCTGCTGTGTTGTTTACCTTTATTGATTTTGTCATGAGTTTATTAGAGGAGCGAAGTGAGTTAAGGTTGTTGTAAGGGATTAGAAGTTGAGAGAGTATTGGGGTGTTGTCAGGAAGGTGTAATATGTTGTGAGCTATAGTGAGTTGAGGAATTAAAAGGTAGTTTTGAAATTCGAGCCAACCAAGTTGTTTTAGGTTTATACAATGGTGGGTTCTGAAGGGGTTGCTGATGGCGAAGCGAGCTATGTTGTAATAGCAAGTTATAAGTTTGTTACGATTGATTTTCTTAAGGTTTGTATAAATGGGGGAAGCATATAGGAGAGTCGATAAGAGGTGAGATTGAGCAATTTTTGTTCTAGTTGCTGGGGTTAGAAAAGGTTTGATACGATATAGGGATCCAAGTTTTCTGTTAACAATCTTGATGGTGTTGTTAATGTGCTGATCGAAGGAGAGATTATAGTCAATGGTTATTCCTAAAAGTTTTGTAGTTGGGTCAGGTGAGATGATAGTGCCATTATTTGAGGAGATGGTAAAGTTTAAAGGTGGACCTAGTGGTGGGGAGAAGAGGAGGAGTTTAGTTTTTTTGGCATTTAGTAGGAGAAACCATCTAGAAAACCAGGTTTCTACTGTGTTAAAGGTATTTTGGGTCAGTGAGCTCAGTTCAGTAGAGGAAGGTGCTGAGCAGATAAGGGTAGAATCATCTGCGTATTGTATGCAGGTTGCTTGTGGGATTGCAGTCTGAAGATCGTTAATAAAGAGGGAGAACAGAAGTGGACCAAGAATGGAGCCCTGGGGAACTCCGATGGAAATGGGCAAGAGAGATGAGATATGGTTTTCCCATATTACTGCTTGTTGTCTGTTGTTAAGATAAGATCTAAACCAATTAATGGCTAGCTTATCACAGGAGAGAGATTCAAGAATGTTAATTAAGAGAGAGTGGTTGACCATGTCGAATGCTTTAGAGAGATCAATGAAAAGAGCAGAAGAGAGAGTATTGTTGTTTCGATTTTTGTTGATGGTATCTACAAAGGATAGAAGGGCGGTGGTGGTACTGTGGTGGGGTCTGAAACCATGTTGGCAGTTTGCTATTATGCTGTGAAGAGAGAGATAGTGTACAAGTTGCTGATGAATACATTTTTCCATGATTTTTGCTAGGGGTGAGAGAAGGGCAATTGGTCTAAAGTTGGAAAGGTCAAGGGAGTTACCACCTTTATGTAGTGGGATAATGTAGGAGACTTTCCAGATATCAGGGATGGTTCCTTCTAGGATAGTTCTGTTGATAAGTAAGGATATAGGATATGCAATTTCTTTGGCAGCTTTCTGAAGGAAAAGAGAAGGGAGCTTGTCAGCGGAAGGGGTACAGGGTTTCAGTTTATGAATGAGTTTGTAGATGAAAGAAGTAGATACAGGTTTTAGAGAGAAGTTGTAGGAGGAGGTAGTTATGTTAGATGGAATATTAGAGTTGTTAGAGTTCATTTGTTTGGCTAGGGATTGAATAGTTTCAGAGAAAAAAGAGTTGAAAGCATTAGCAGTTTGGAGAGGGGTTTCTGGGTCAGCATTTAGAGGGGAAGGAGTTTTAGCAATTCCTGGGGAGAGAAGTCTATTTACTGATGACCAGAACTGTTTAGAGTTGTTAATATGAGTTTCCTGAAGTTTACAGTAGTAGTTTTTCTTGTCAGAGATTATTGATTTTTTAGCTAGATTTCTAATCTGGCGGAAATTAACTAAATCAGGGTCATGTCTATTGCATCTCCATTTTGTCCATACTTTATTTCTTGCATGAATGAGTTTTTTAGTATTATTGGTCAGCCAAGGGGCAGATTTGGTCTTTACTCTAATGGAACGTTCTGGAGCATGTATATCAAGTATGGAGAGGAATGTAGTATTAAAGAATAATACTGCCTCCTCCAGGGGAAGTGTTTTTAAGCAATTCCATTTGCATGCTCTCAGTTCAGCTTTAAAAAGGTCTATGTTAAAATGCTTGGTAGATCGAATGAGCCTAGTATTTGGGAGGTTAATATATTGAGATTTTTGTCTAGTAATGTAGGTTAGGCAGTGGTCGCTGATGTCGTCTGGCATAGTACCTACTTTATACTGTTTGTTAACTGTATTTGTGAGTATCCAGTCTAATATACTCTCTTTCTTACTTGGTTTGTTGACTCTAGTAGTTGAGGTGATGGTTTGGGAGAAACCATGTAGGTTAATATGAGAGGAGGGATTGTTAGCATTAATAGTATTCCAGTCTATGTTAACGTCGCCTAGAATTATGGCTTCTTGGGGGTAGGTGGTAGATACCCAGTTTAGAAAGTCTTCTAATATTGGAATGTTATTACCTGGGGGAATATATAAACAAATGATGTAAATGGATTTTTTGGCATTTAGTTGGAGTTTAATGATGATGGCTTCTGTTTTGCTATTTTGGTTTGGCTTTGGTTTGTAGGCTGTTTCTGGAGCAGTACCATTTCTGTGGGGTTTTCTTCATTCAGAAGCTGCTGGAAATACTCCTTCCATCTGCCTTTGATGTCCTGTGGGCTGGTAAGCAGGTTGTTGCTGGAATCCCTTATGAAGGGTGTCTGACTATCTTCTTTATCTTTCTGTCTTTGCCTTGCAACCTGGTATAGTTTCTTTGTGCCCCTTACTGAGTCACTTTCCAGAAGCTGATAGAGTGCCTCTGATGTCCTATTCTTTGCTATTGCAACTTCTTTCTTAGTTTCTTTGTTAGCCAACCAGTAGTCCTTCCTAGCTTGGTCAGTATTTTCAATCTCTCACTTGTTTCTGCACTCCTTCTTTCTTTTGATTACTTCCTGCACTTCTGCATTCCACCACCAGCTTTCCTTATGTACCTTATTTCCATACCTGGCTCGGCCACATATCTTTTCTGTAGTCCTAACACATGTTGTTTTTAGGTGCTGCCACTCTTCTTCAACTCTACCTATTTCCTCCTCTTCTTGGGGTGCTTGAGCCCTGAGTAATTCCTTGAACTACTGTACTTTCTCTCCAGTCAACTTCCAGGTCTTCAGCCTGGTCTCTGTTGACCTTAGAGCCTTCTCTGACCATTGCTTGCAGCTGATTGTGGCAACTACTGGTTTATGCTGTGAACCGACTGTTTCACTGCGGATGACTTTGCAATCATGGATTCTACCCCAGTGCCTTTTCCTTACTAGGAGGAAGTCTACCTGAGTTGCATGTTGGCTACTCTTGTATGTGATCTTGTGACTGTATCTCTTTCTGAACCATGTGTTGGCTACTATCAAGCCATTTGCCAGACAGAAGTCTAGAATGGCTTCGCCTTCTTTATTCCTATTGCTCCACCCATGTGGACCCAGGCAGTCCTCATATCCTGTTCTGTCTGTCCCGATATATGCATTTAAGTCACCCATTATCAACACCAATTCATGTTGTCCTGCTTTATCTAGTAGGTCCTGCAACTGCTGTCTGAATGCACTCTTTTCCTCACTATCACAACCCTGCTGTGGGGCATAGGCTGAGATTATGAATACTGTCATATCATTGCACTGGAGTCTGATTGCCATGAGTCTGTCATTAATTCTGATGATATCCCTTAATGACTTCTGAAGCCTCTGTCTCACCACAATTCCTACACCATTTCTAGCCTGTCCACCACCTGAGTAGTAGAGTCTGGATCCCAAGCTAAGTGGCTTTGTTGCACTGCCCTTCCATCTCATCTCTTGGATACATAGGATGTCCAGCCTCCTCCGTACCATCATGTCATCCACTTCTAAGCTGCGTCCTGTCAGTGAGCCTACATTAAGCGCAGCAATTCTCAGTTCATGTTTGGCAGGTTGGTTGGTTTTATGTCCAGCTTTCACTCAAAAGAGCTATCCCAGGTAACCCAGGCTGGGCAACTAGACACCGGCCAGCCAGTACCCTATTGACCCAGGGCTGCTGGGCTTTTATGGCGGGCACACACTGGCCAATAGGGGCACATATACCCCTCCCACCATTAGCATGGGTCCCTGATGTGGGTCAGAGAGTAGGCCGGGTCCTCAACCCACTTATCACTGGTAACTACCCATGCCCATTTATTGGTGACAGTCAACATGACCGAATCACCTAGAGCCATATTTTACAGATGGCTTAGTGGTTAAGATCTTCGCCTCCAATGCACAAGGTACAAGGTTCGATCCTGACCTCCGACTAATGCCTGTTTGGAGTTTGCATGTTCTCTCTGTGTCTTCGTGAGGTTTCTCCCATGTTCGAAAAACATGCTGAGTGTTTCCATCTCAAACTCACCAATGAATGGAGCTGTGGGCAGCAGCACAGACTCTACATGGTGCCCAATGGGGGGAAGAGTTGTAAAAAAAAAAAAAGACCAACCACTTTGGGCATCTATTGTGGTGTGCAGTTTCCTCAAGATAGGAGAACACGGATCACAAACTGCACGCTGTGGCAGGGCTAGCCACTCAACAGTGTAAAATATGGCTCTAGGTGATTCGGTCAAAAGAAATTTTACTAATCTTGTATAAAGTAAATTTCTATATGGTGATCCTGTTCAAAATGCCCAGAACATAAAAAAAGAGAAAAAAACATCATGGGACAGAAAGTAATATGGCATGTTATTTAAAAGGGATTTGAAGAATTTACTTTGAATCTCTCTGCTGTTTCGATATACTTTTATACAATATGACCATAAAAAGTTATTTAATATGATAGTCCAGCTACGATGTACACATAAATCTGACCAAGTTTTCTGTGGCATTATTGGTTAGGAAGAATAAAGTCAAACAAAATGCAGTCATAGAAGTATTCAGAGCTAACACCTTTTATTAATGGTGAACAATGTAACATGAAGATTAGCAGTCATGTCTCATAAATAATGACTGCCAGAGAGTGACTTCAACAATCATACCTCTGCATTAATGACTGCCATATAGAAACATCAGCAGTCATATCTCTGCAATAATGACTGTCAGGCAGGAACATCAGCAATCATGTCTCTGCAATACTGACTGCCAGGCAGGAACAATAGCAATCACATTTCCGTAATAATGATAGCTAAACATGAATATTAGCAGTTATTACTGCAGTTGTATAAGATCAGAGAGTTGTCAAAGATTTGGCACTACAGATTTAACATGAAAAAGCATTGTGCTCTCCAACAACTGAGGTCTAGACAGTGAAGAAAAGTTGTGCATATATTAAATGAGGAGCAAAAAGACAGGTATATCTAAAGCACCTGTGTTGCACTAACAGCTGTCAATCAGTGGTCATTGAGTTGAAATAGTTATGCTTTTCGTACTTTGCAAATTCCTGTTTTTCCTGCATTCTTCTTATATAATTTCACAGTGATTGCATTGTATGTGTGCTGTATTCTATTTCCATTGATTTGATCTTATTGATAAGCAATTATTTGCTACTGTTGCATAAATACCTACCTTGTTCTAAGAATGTAATGTAGTCTTTAAAATATGAAGGCAAAACTGTAATAATTTGGAGTCTTTAAATATAGCAGCCTTTTCCCAAAATGCATCTAGATGTGATAATGCTGGACTGTAGTCTGGAATGCTATGTGATCTCTAAATATAACAGTGATTGAGTTGTTAGGTATCTGCATTATGGCATGACTGACAGTACCACCCTGTGGTACATCCTACCTGCTGTCACCTATAAGTGCTGTGCCTGTACTGTAGGTGATCAGTGCACCACTACACAGTGTTTGCTCATTTTCTTTATGACACACAAAGCATTCACTGACAGCTGCACAGCTCTGTTTGTGAATCAAATGCCTTTCAAGACAGCATACAAGAAACCTTCTATAATGCATTTGAAATGCTATAAAGAGGGTATCTCTGAATTTTTGCCGATTTCCTTTTTAAATTATGTTGTCTACAATTTTCACATTAAAACTAGGCAATTTTATTTAAAGTTTTGCTTATAAGCTGCTTTTTATAGAGTGATATTACAAACATTTTGGACAGTAAGAGGGGGTTTTAGACAGCTGCTAAATAATAGATTATGAGATTTTCTATTGTGTTATAGAAGTCAAGAACTTGGTATCTTGGCTTCCATGAAATGCCTTCAAGAAATATACATGTAGTTTACACTTTGCATTCCCCCTAATTTCACAATATATACTGCAGTTCATCAGTTATGAAGAGCAGCTTTGTATCCACCCATTACTACCCCATTCCATACTGACATTCTTCAGTTTAGATTCCTACAGCTGCTCTATTTTCGCTCAAGTCTACGATAAGACAGTCTTTGAAATCTGACCAGTTTGGTGGAAGCTTTGAAAATCCTGTGTTATGATAACATATGAGAAATTATGAAGAAAATGTTGGGAACAAACACAAAGAATGAGCAATTACAAACTTGGTTTTACATTGCAGTATGGAGACAATAGCTCTGTTATTGTTTGTATTTCAATCCCATCCAATAAAGAAATCATTAACAAGCATCAAGAGAAAACAGTATTTCAAGAGAAAAGAGGATATAATACAAAGACCATGAAGGTGGTTTGTGAAAAAGTTTTAGAATAATGCAGTTCTATATAGCCTAGAAGCTGGTCTTAAGTGGAGCACATAATCTTTGTTTTAAACAGAATACTTTCAGGAATACCAATTTATGCCATTAAAAATGTCTGAACTGCATAAATCATGCCTGCAGTATTTTCTCACTGCGGTCTAGGTTTCAACAAAGGCAATAAATGTATGATTCATCAAAATGATTTGATAGGTGACACAAGATGCAGGGAGTAGATGTGCAGAAAAAAAATGCATGCAACAACTAAAACTGTAATCGAAAGTGTTTGTTTATATGTTTCCAGAAAAGCACAGATACTTTTCTATATTTGCATTGAAAATGCTGGGAAGCCACCTCCCCACCACACACACACACACACACACACACACACACACACACACACACACACACACACACACACACACACACACACACACACACACACACACACACACACACCATACCTCTCAACCTGGAAACATCAAAAATCTGGACAAGGCCTATGAAAAATAGGTAAAAAACTGTACGCTGATTACATAAAATTTTCATACATAATTATGTACCCCGCCCACTGCAATGCAATTGTGGGATACCAACTTTCAAACACAAACTAAAAACAGGCAACCAAAATATGACACCAGAATCCCCCTGCAGCCATTATAATGTCCCATTATCTGGCTATTTCACCCCATTTACCATAAACACTAATGTGTCCATACTGCTTTACGTCCACAATGATTTGGATTTTACTTTTTACATTTTATAGCACAATGCAAAAACATTAATAGACATCTGCTAAACAAAGCAATACTGTCTCACAATGAAAATAGACTTGGCATTAAAATTTTTCTGCATTTTAAACTCACATTCATTGAAACAGCAATGAAACCCACACTACATCCAAAGAAAATGCATCTGGCCAGTGGTGGATAAAGATTACCTTTGGGCTGTTTTCAAATCATTGCCCCCTTGCACACAAAACAAGAAACATACACGTGTTCTGTGATACACCTTCCTGACTTTATTAAATTATATTCCTTGTACAATACAGCACACTTGTTAGAGCGCATTTTAAATTTATTGTTTGAACATTTTTCCAGCAGGCAATGAAACAAAATGCATGAACCAATAATGACAAAACTGTCCAATTCAGAACATTTCCATCATAGAAGTCTACTTCCACACCTACACAATATATATATATATATATATATATATATATATATATATATATATATATATATATATAAATAAATGGCAGTAGTGTAAGCCATAGGCATCTTGCACAGCTTCTTGCACTTATTTTCAATTTCAGTTTTTTTTTTGAGGGGTGGGACAAAAGGCCAAAAACCAGGGACACAGTTTAAACATTTCTTGTATATTTTTGGAAAGGTGCTAGAATAAAATGTTGTGTTACAACCAGGCATTTCACTGCCAAGTCTTGAACCCAGGACCCTATGTACTACAGTCAGTGCAACATACCACTATGCCAAATCAGCAGCTTCCTGTAAAATAGGAAGACTGAAAGTTAAATGGCTATCATTTAGTGAATTCATTTCTCACTTCTCACCATAGCGCTCAACCTTTTAGCACAAAAAACTTCACATAAATAGTACATTCAACCATACTGTGAATTGCTTTGTTCATTTCTATATTGTATGTTCACCATTTTGAGTAGCACTGTTTCACACCTGAGACTTCTGCATCAGAAGTGCTACCTCACAACTTCATCTGTTACGCATTACTAAGTGTACACCTCTGTTAAAGTTCATGCTTTTAATGAGTGAATCCACGTTTGAAAATAAATGTCCAAGAACGTTTTATTAAATGCAGATGAGCACTAAATATTAAAAGAAAAGTATAATAAAAAAAAAATTCAAACTGCATCTCTTTCTTTTCTCCTTGCTGGAATGCATTACGTAACCAACCTGCACTTTTATTTTGTTTACTTATTAAGGGAACATAACCAGTATTTAATGTACACCCTGATTCCTTTTCTGGATAATTTATTGTTGTATTCACATAAAGAAATAGTGTTGAGAAATACGTTCAAGTATCTAGTTTTCTTTTAACTTAATTTTTTGGCTGACATTGTAGCGACCACCATTTATTTTTTTTCATTTTGTTTTCAGAATAGCATGGAAATTAAACAACTTTTTTCAAATGCTAATCTTGATGTCCCAGTTATCTTTGCTTAAATTTAGTTTTGCTCTTAAAACTAGGAGTTATTTATTTATATATAAAGTTTAAACACACCACCAGCTTGTGTGTGTGTGTGTGTGTGTGTGTGTGTGTGTGTGTGTGTGTGTGTGTGTGTGTGTAGGACAAACATATTTCCTGCGTTTTCTTTAGTTGCATAAAACAGTTATATTGTTTGTATTGTAAACACCTTTTATTTCCGCAAAAGTGCAAGTTCTGTTTATATGAAATCTGGCACATAGTACTGTCCAAAAAAGAACACTAGTCTGAGCTGAGGCTACCTTTCTGCACTACTGATCATTTCTAAAGAGTATGCTGTGAGTCTTAACAACGACAGGTTGGAATATGTTTCTTCCTCCACACCGACTCCATCCTGCCAAACACCTACACTTGACCTGAGTTTAACATTCCTGATCCTACAGACTTGCTAATGTCAGCAACTCATTATCCCATCCAAAGTGTGCATATTATTACTATTATTCACCTGCTTTTTTTAAGCCTTTCTAAAAATTCTGGTTGCCACACCCATATAGGACTTTAGTAAACTAAGCTAAGCAGTGACAGTACTTTTCAAAAAGGATTTATTAATTTACTTGCACGCTGTATACCTTAACGCAACTTTTTACTTAGATAACGGTAAGAGATTATATTATGGTCTTTCCAATCATCTCTCAGCTGCTTGTTTATTTTTGTATTACATTGTAGTGCTTGGCAGCGCAGACAGAATGACGTCTAGAAAATGCATATATCTAGCTTTAATAAATTGTTTTATTTGGGCTATTACCTGTTACGTATGACTGTTATTCTGTGCATTGCTCAGTCAAAAAGTTTGCTTAATAGGTGCAGGTGAAGAACTATAGAACACCGGGATGTGTGACTGCTGCAAACATGAACATTTTCTGAAATTTTTAATGTTTAATTTAGAAACTGCATAATAAAAAATAGGAAGCTAAAAGCACAAATAGTCCCCTTGTTACTAATCACACACACACACACACACACACACACACACACACACACACACACACACACACACACACACACACACACACACACACACACAGAGAGAGACTGACAGACACATACACACACACACACAAACACACACACACACACACACACACACACACACACACACACACACACACACACACACACACACACACACACGCACACACACAAACACACACACACAAACACTTCTTTCCAGTCACAGTAATACAGCAGTGAGTCCTTTCTGTTCACACACACAGAAAAACTACCTTCTGAAATATTCAAGCAGAAAAACTAAAACTGAGTGCAGCTAGAATCCTACCCATTTATGTACATCCCGCAGTCCTTAACATTCAAGATAATAGCCACCCAGAATCGAGAAATAATACAGCAGACAGTCCTTTCTGTTCACCTTGCTCCTCGCAAGTGTATAACGGCTCACAAGGTAATAAGCCAGGCAGAATAAATATGTAAGTGAAGCAGTCAAGCGGGAAGTAATGCAGCAGTCTAATGGCTCGCAAGTGCAGCCAGAAGATAATACAAAATGTTTCCTGGGCCGGCGTTCCCACTCTCCATTTGAAGAGCCAGAATGCATACTACACACACATCCATAGTGTGCACGTGAGCCCTTGAGCCCCTTGAGCTCAGTTCCAACAGGCTGGTAGCCCTGACGAAGCTGACATCATTGCACATGTGACGACATCAGCTCAAAAGCAAAAAAAACAGAAAAAAATCAGGAATCATGGCACTCCATTATTTGGACCCCAAAACTCAGTACAAACCGAGTTATTTCGTACGGTTGGGAGGTATGACACACACACACACTCACACACACACACACACACACACACACACACACACACACACAGACACACACACACACACACACACACACACACACACACACACACACACACACACACACACACACACACACACACACACACACACAGCATGCACGCACACGCACACATAGTGCTGCCATGGGTAATCAGGTGGCCTGTTTGGGAAAGGATATGAGCTAAGAAGATAGATCACAGAACTGAAAGTCATGAACCACATGCATTGTTAACTGCATGCCTCAATACAAGATTAATTAGAATCTTCATACATTAATTTTAAAACATTTTAAGGCATCATGCTACAAAACCAGGAAAATTAAATGTTAGTGGCATGTCACTTTCAGGAAAATAAATACTAGGTACTTAGTGAAAAAGTCAGGTAATGGTAGTTCCTGATGATGATGCAAACATATATACTTTTATACAGGCTGTACTCAAAAAAATTCCTGGCATGGTTTTCCACAGATCAGCAAATTACATTTTCTGACTAGAATAACTTTTAAGTTACTGGAAGCAAATAATGTATCAACTTAAGCCAACTGTCTAAACCAAGCATATGTCCATTAACATATATATCTGGCCCTTAGATTATGAACTGCAGTAGGCCATGCAGTGATAGATTCCCCAAAGTCTATCCCTGCTTTGTAAGATTGCTTATAGAATTACTACCATTATAAAAACTAATTAGCCTGCAAACTGAACACTTTATAATACTTCCAGCAAGTATTAATCATGATATTTAAATAGTTTGGGTATTTAAATTTATACAAATCCATTTCGGTTAGAAAATACGATAGGTGAACCAAAATACTTCATAAAAATAAAGTTCTCAGGTTCTGTTGCAGTTGAGAAGATGATAATTGTGTAGAAATAAAGCTCATACATCATCACTGCTCTCTGGAGTTATTATTCTTTTAAGATAGCTTTTATCTCTCCATAAGGTTTTTTTTTTCAGAACAAAGGAGAATTTTGAAATTTTGTGTTTGATATTAAGTGTAAGAAAGTGACGAGTTAATACATGGCAAACCTTAAGAACTGGTGAAAAAGCTGTACATATGGCCCACTGGATAATGTATAAGCAGGGATCAAACCTTTCAGAGAACATAATTAGGTCTTTTTCTCTTCATTTTCATTTTAATAACTCAGAAAATTATTTTAAGTATTGGGGAAATGAGAAGGACCTTTACCTCTTGAGTTGTTATGAAATATAGTTAAGTTGTTAATCAGAGAAACATTAAGAAGCAGGTAATCAAAGTACATATGACATTTTTACAAGTTTTAAGGAAAGAATTGCTGAAAACAGTATGCAGAAATCTATGTTCATTTTTGTGTGTCAGTGTGTCTTGGAGGGTGTAGTCTGTGCTTTATTTTATGAATTAGCTAACCAGAAACGATACTTATGCTTTATGCTTTTCTTGTCTATTATTTATAGCAAAAATGAAATTATTGGAGGCACTTAAAATTCAAAAAACAAAATGAATATTCACACAATAATACCTATAGTAATACTATTGCCTGTGACCAGTAAATGAGGTCAAATCATGGTTTTAAATTGAATATTAATACATCATTGTCTGCTGTATCAGTGGGGTTCCTGAAAATGTTATTTGAGCTTAAAACCTTTACATATGGATCTTGTAAATGTACAGTGAGGGTTAACCAAATACAATGAATTCTTGTAAACTTTTCTATCCTAATATTTTAATTTAAGTCTGTATACTGATCTGTATCATTTTCATACCAACTTCATCAGATCTGTCCCTAATTATATAGGGTTCCTGTTAGTTATGCGAACGTTCAATGTTGTGAACACTGTTTTGTCAACAGCTAAATGCGGAAAAGGTCAAATTCCAAACACACGGAACAGCATTTTTTTTTCCTAGGGAAAAAAATTGCTGGTCTGAAAAAAAAATACCAAATGCAAAATAAAGTGGGGGGGGGGTTGCTCACCACACCCCCTGATGTGGGAGGCTGTGCCCCCACTCCCCTACTTAAATATACCAACTCCAAGATCACACCACAGTGGATGAAGGAAATGATAAAGTCCCGAATACGGCCCAGCGATTTTTTTCCCTAGGAAAAAAAAAATCGCTGTTCTGTGTGTTCAGGATTTGGCCTTTTTGACATTTAGCTGTTGATAAAGTGGCATTCGCAATATTGAATGTTTGCATAACTAACAGGGACTCATTATATAGACATAAAATCTGAATAAAAAGTGCAAAATATAATACAGAAGAAAATGATGTCAGCAGCAGCATAGTTTGATTTGTGCATTTTACAGCCCACTTCTTAGGTATTTGAATTCTGTCAGAGAGGTATGTGATAACAGACTGTGCTTATTTCTTACCCAAATCTAACCTATTGCTATATTCCTATCTTCTTTATATAATATAGGATGGATTATCACCTATTTACATGTCAGGCATTTTGTTATATTTACTGATTTGTGAGTTTATAATACAATGGATATCAAATACTTGGTAAAGTTTCTCTTGTGATAATTTAATAATATAGAGGATTATGACTGGGTCATCGATCATAATCCACTTATTATGTGTTTGAGACACGGATGCCAAGAAATTCATCTCACGAGAGAAGCTTGAAGGTGAATCGTGGCATCCATGTCGAGAACACTTAATACAGGGTTATGATTGGCGCGACAATCATCATTCTTTGAATTGTATGGAGCTTTATCTTTTCCATGTATTACTAGTTACAGGGGAAAAAAATTCAGAGTGACTTCCCAGCTTTCAAAACAATAAAACACTTCGCGGGTGCTGTCAGAAGGATAGTGTAATGCCATGCATTACATTTTCAATTACCTTTCATTCCTCTGAACTGTCCAGATTTTCACAGTACATCCAGATTATTGTTTCATATGTTTAGTTTGTTGCTCATCAAATCTGTGTTTTTTGGTCAAACCACTGAAGATTGAAGTCACTAAATAATGACATATATTAGAGTTTCTGAGTTCATATCCTTCAGAAAGTATATGCTAAAAGAAATCCTGTTATTCCAGATAATTTCTAAGTTCACGTTAGGGACATGTTACAGATACAGATAGCAGGCAGAGATAAATCTGTTGTTTTGCTGCAGTCGTCTGTTAGTCAGTACAGTCAGATTTTACTGCTAAGTGGTAGGGGGTGCTTAACATTTATTAAGGTCGGGTCACGTGCCACTCTGGTGCTTAATTGGTTTGTCTTTTTCTGAATATTGGAATGTAATCACCTTGCTCCATGCACTACATTTATGAATGGATTTTCCTGTATTCTAAGATAACACTGACTACTTTTAATTTCATTGACATCCTTGCAAAAGGGGTCTGGACTCAACTGAATTTAGTGGGTGATCAAAACATGATATCTGCATAAGAAAATACATTTTTTTCTTAAGATTCGGAAATAATGTTTGAAAAAGGTATGCTTGCATGTTGAGCTATAGCTTTGCCTCTGTATTCTGTAATGAGTTGCTCAATGAGGATGCAATGCAATTGCAGCAAACACTGGATCATCGACCGTCATTTAGTGAAAATCATTTCACCGATTCGCTGAATTTACCGAGGCATGTAAATACTTGCCCTGCAGCACAATAGACCGACAGCTACACAAATCTAACCCACTCAAGTGGGAGGCTTCACCCCCCAACACCCCCCAACTATATATAACAACTCTAAGCTCACAAATTAGTATTAAAATAATAACAGTAGGAGAATAACAAGTTCCCCAGTATTTGTTTTTCAAGCAGAACATTTACAGTTGCTGAAAATCTGGAAAAGTTGATACTTAAAATAGCACTAAATTTTGTAACTAAAATTGAAAGGCTGGCCAGCAAAGAACTACATTTGATAATATGGTTAATTATATCGATGCTGCCCAGACGAAGAAAAAAATAAAATAATCTACAAAAAGATTCAATTAACATTTAAAGCTCATGCCAAGGTAAAGTAATGTCTTGCAGAATCTAAAATTACTGTATATTGTAAATTGCATTTTGTTTAACTTGTCTTTCAATTTAAAAAAAAAAACTGTCAACCACTTTAAGCATGAGTTGCATAAGGCTAACATATCTTAAAATACTGAAGCAAAATTAGATGAATCATGAAATACAAAGTACAGATTACTAAATACAATAACAAACCAGATACAGTAGCAAACACACAAGTGAATTACTGTTGTATTTAAAACGTGTCCCTGCTTTTAGGTCTTTGTCCCCCAATTATTGCTGGTTTTGTCCAGAATTCTTGAACAAAAGTTGCTCTATCACTCCTTTCACTCTGTCTCTCTCTTTCTCTCTCTCTCTCTCTCTCTCTCTCTCTCTCACACACACACACACACACACACACACACACACACACACACACACACACACACACACACACACACACACACACACACACAGTTATATTCATGTTTCTTTACTTTTTTCCATGCTCACTAAGCACACAGCAAAGGGAAAGTGAAGTGGTGATATCTCAAAGAAGCACCAAACCAACTTTTCAGGTAGGTTTGGATATGGTTTCAGTGACTGACAGGCTTGATTAGCAGTCATGAGAAACAGCTTTGGCAGTACGGCATCTGAATGAATTTCTGTATCTATGTACTACAGTAAGCAAAATGAAGCCTATATTTATCAGAGTAAAATGCAATCTTCAGCTTTGATTAAACATGAATACGCTTTAAAAGTAAAAAAAAAAATCCCAGGAAACCAGTTGGATGACTTTTTACTTTTGTAATCATGGTTTTGATGACTCACAGGTGGATTGAGCCAGTATTGCTACCACGTTAGTTTCTGCAACATCTTTTAAACAAGAAACTGAAACAAAAATTTCTTCTCATCATGAAAATATATTCTCATGGCTGCAGAGCTTATAAATTCAATGTTTTACAGGGCAAGATAGTTCACGGCTCCCAGTCTAACTGCTTTTCTGAAGCTGTGTTTCAGTCTTAGATCATCCTTTTCTTTATCATTTGGAGAGAAGAAAAGGTTGTGGCCTTTTAATTTATTGTCCATCCAGTTGTTTGATGAGGTGATCTACTATAATTGATGGCTGTGTCCCTAGGTACTGCAGTTTATGAATGGAAATTCCTGTACTCTAAGATAACACAGACTACTTATCCCACTTTCACTATCTGATTGATGTGAATATTTATCAACTCAGAATGCAGTATATCTTGGATTTTAGATGTCTTCTTGTTGTCAGTATTTCCAGATAGAGTGGTTAAAATATTTTCAGGAGCAGTATTAGAGTGCATCACTGGAATTTAATAGATCATGGCTTGTCTGAACCAAGTTTACCACAACAGAAAGAATAGGTCTTTAGTGTATATGGTAAAGCTCAGTTAACTTCTGATTTCAGCGTACATATACAGTTGATGATCTTTTTTTAAATAATATTGCTCTGGATTTCAACACTGATTTATTTTTGTTCTAGAAAAGTCCTGTGGAAGATGTAAGCTCATTGTTGTAAGGTATTTTGTCATTTAGCCAGCGGCCCATGTTTCCCTACTAACATGGACACCAAATTGATGGTTTGAGAGAGGGAGAAGTAAAAGTCATAACCTGTTTGCCTTCCAGTGGTCAACAAGAAGGGGCATGGTTTCTGTTCAAGCATCTCAGTTTAAATATGTACTTATTTGTACCAAAGATGTGAGGGAAGGTGGTCACCTAACTGAGAAACAAAGCTTTACATGATGGGGCTGCTTTTGCAGACATGAAAAGATTGTTTGCCATTAATCAAATTGCACATTAGCTCAATATACATTCTTAAGAACTCTTTATTAAGTAAGCTTGAAAAAAAGCTACTTCAACCAACCCACTCACCATGGTTATCCATAAGGAAATGACACTATACGTGGGATAAAGAGTTGATAAGCCTAAGTTCCTATTAAAAGGGTATAGGAAATCATGAAAGAAATATACCAGCTGTATTGTGTAAGGTTTATAAAAGTGGATCAGGTGTGCATCTGGCCCAAGATTTTACCAAGATAGTTTCTTGATGGTCCCACAATCTCTTCAATGAATTATGTTATCTATTTGACTTCCCTAGTACTCACTGATGACATATGATACTTTCCAGAATGTAATATTATCAGTTTGTCATAAAATCAGATTACAGCAAAATAATAAAACTCCCTGTAGATGTATTAACATAGTATCATATAGCAATATAGGTAGAGAGACACAGTTCAAAAGCAATTGACCATGAACAGACAGATATAACTGTTACTGTTGTTTCATCACTAAGCAGAGTTCTCCCCATCATGGATGGAAAATATCCATTGTCTACATTCTCAGCATCATATTCTTTGTAAAGAAAAATTAATTATATAAAACATTTCAGACTTGGTGGGAAACAAGCATTAATAATAGAGAAGAAATCATTATGTATCTAAAAAAAAAAGGGCTGAAGCATTAATGAAATTCTATTTTTCAGGTTATACTTTTTAGGTTATCTTGTGATAAGGATGTTTTAGTTATGTTTTTTACTAACTAAAGTCTTTTACTAACCAAAGTATTTTTTACTAACTAAAGTATTTATATATATATATATATATATATATATATATATATATATATATATTTATATATATATATAGAGAGAGAGAGAGGGAAAACATTTTATAAAGGGTTTGTGGTCTGTCATCATATGACTGTGTTCTCGGTTGATGATCATGTGATAATTAATAGTTTTATAAAAGAAAGAATGTGCCTTTTAATTTTGTCTGAAGAAGTCTCTGTGTTTCAATTTGAGGAGATGAAAGTGCCTACCTGAGGTGCTGTGTCAAATAAAGTGTTTGGTTTCCTGTGATACTGCATTCATGTTTATTATTTTTCAAAATTAGCTGGACTGAGATTAACCTCTTCTCTTTCAATAGCCTCTGTTACAATATATTCATTTCAACTACCTACCCACTACCTCTCCTACACTCAACTCACCTATGCACATAAACTCATCCTCCAGCCAGCACTCTGTCCCTCTCTTTCAACTACCTTTAAAATGCATCAAACACAAAGACTTCTAAGATCTAACAATCAAAACCTCTTAGAGGTCTATAGACCCATACACGCTCCAGGACAACACCTCCTGTCCTTCCCACTAGCACGCCAATGGAACTCCCTTCCCCCATCCATCCGTACAATTGCTAGGCTCCCACACTTTAAAAAATTACTACACTCTCATCTAACATCCTCATGGGAATGCTCCTGCTCACATCCTTCAAAACCTACCTTACTTCCACCACTACTCCTCTTTCTTTTTCCATTCCCAGCTAGCAAATTCATGCTTGCTTCCACCATTCAACTCCTCACTTGTACCAAGTAAAAAAAAAAAAAAAACATAATACTATTTCTTTTTATATTTCGCCTCTATTACTTGTTTTGTTTGATACTTATGTTTTCTCTATATAATCTATATATTGAAATTAATCTTTGTATTTTATGTATTGTGTAACATAATCTTTGTATAATCTGTATGTGGAACTTTTCTCCCCAGGACTCCATTGAAAACGGGTTTTTTGGGCCCAATGGACTATCCTGGTTAAACAACAGCAAATAAATAAATAAATAGTTACAAAACAGTCTGACATACAGGCACATTTCTTTTCTGTCCAGCAGGACCCACAACTGACAAATAATTCTTTACAAATCTCCAACTAGCTATGCTGGCATATGTTACACATCCACTGCCTACTTCTCCAGGCATAGCTGGCAATACCTTATATCATCATAAACCTATTGACTTTTTTTGTTTTGTCTTGCAAAACACTGAGTTAAAAAATGATAGTTTCATTAATCTTTCTTTGTTTTTCTACCCCCTATTCATTTTCTTTTCTTACGCTGCTAAGTTTTCTGTGTTCCCTATAAACAGCCAAGCCTTCTCCTTACATATGTACTAGGACCTGACTCCATTACTCCAGTAACAGCCTGACTAGGGATCAGTAAAAGAGTAAGATAATCCTCCTCTTTGGGTATATTTCCATAACAACTGGATGAAACAAAAAGCCAGGAAAAGCACCAGCATGAACCAAGTTACTCAGGAAAACCTTTTAATTTAGCACTTTCGTCTGCATATAACTCTACACCATCAAAATTAATAAAAAACTTTACAATCATGTTAAATACCCTTTTTCAAAAATAACATGTGACTTTAGGAGCTAATAAAACAATGATTACAAATTACATCATTCGAAAAAAACAGTCCTTAAAATAAACTACCAAAGCCTATCTGCCCTGTTCAAAATAAGATACACTCACATCTCACAAAAAATATTGTAACTCACTACTAACTAACAAATATATACAACAATAGAAATCTGATATATTATACTGAGCTGCCTGTTTGTCCTCAGAGGAGTGGTTTAAGGCAGTAACTTGTAGTTTATTGGCCATTTTGGGTCATTTCCTGTCTTTTCCAGCCCCCTGCTATAAAGCACGCTTTAGCGCGCATTAGCGCGATTTAGCGCGGAGCTGCCACTGTTGCACACTAGGGCAGCGCCGGTTAAGCAGGTTTAAACTATTCGGGCTACCTAAAGTCCACTCTTCAAATTTTCCCTTGAAACTACCTTCCTCGACCTATACTACTGATCTAATCAGCGTATCCTATAACTAAAAAGATCATCTCTACTTGACTCTAAGTAGACTATTCTCTATCTGTTAAACCCAGCACTTGCTCCTACAGTACTTATTACCTTGATAAGGCACTCTTATAGATAGCACCCCAAAAAGGCAACCCCCCATTTCTCGGTCACCCACATCCCGGAATCTTTTTTAAAGTTTTTTGTCTATCCTTCTAGCATGTCGAGGGATCAGTTGCTAGTGTCCTCTCCTGCTCAGCTGGTGAACCTGGGAATATTGAGGCAATGTTATAATTGCCTCATGTACACAGACAACCCTCTCCTCCTCCCACAAAACACAAATACATGCGAGAGATGCAACTATACGGCCAAACTGGAGGCTGAGCTCTCTCAACATAGGACTGGCAAGACCAGTCAGGAGGAGAAGGTTACCACACACACTATAGACCCAGTCTCACATAGTACCATTACAACCTCAAATCATACACATAAACACACAAAGACATACTCGGAGGCTCTGATCAAAAATCTACCAAAACAGCAGAGGCCACCAAAGCAGACACCCAAACAACCACCACCTCAGAACACAACACCTGCAACACATAGACCTCACAGTCAGAGTGTCAAACAGTCACAGCCTTTAAGGCCAAACACAATGCCAGACACACTAGTCATTGGTGACTCCATAGTCAGACACACTGACGTCCCGCTCACCAGACTGAGTAAGGAGAAGGTCACAGTAAGCTGTCTGTCGGGCGCTAGGATCCGCCACATAACGCAAGCACTCAGGTCTCTCAACAGCAGGTACAAACGACTCAGTCATTGTCCACGCTGGTGTAAACGACCTGAGACGTACCTCCTTGGACTACATGAAAAGAGACATTGAGGAGCTCTCTAATTATGTAGCCCAGGCAGGTATGACCCTGACCTTGAGCAGTATCCTACCTTCACCAAGAATGATGCCACAATACAGAGATAAGATGATCAGCTTTAACAATTGGCTTAAACACTGGTGTCATTCAAAGGGGATCCAGTATCTGTCTGCCTGGGATGACATGCTGGACAAGCCACGCTGCTTCGCAAGGGACGGCTTGCACCTGTCACCCTGGGATTCTGGATATTGGCAAAGGCTCTTGCCACCCCATAGTGCCTTTTTAGGCAAGGCTCAAATTCTAAACCTACCACCCTAGAACACAAAAAGGAAAAAACTAAGGGTAATGCTGCTCAATGCCAGAAGTCTAAATCTCAAAATGCACGCACTCGAGGCCCTTCTCAGTATGGAGAACATCGATGTCTGTGCTGTGACAGAAACCTGGTTCAAGGCTCCTGAGAGCACCCCAGTGCTATCAGGTTTTACCTCATATCACGCGTTCCGGCCCCAAAATCAGGAAAATACCAAGAAAGGAGGGGGGGTATCCATATTCATCAAGGACACCCACACCTCAAGACTGGTGGCAACGCATGATGCATCAGAGACCATCCAGGTGCAATTAACCGTAGGCAAGACTGCTCTGCAAATTGTAGCATGTTACAGGCCACACTCACAAACTCAGGAACCTCACATGGCCTTCCTGAAAACACTAGAGGGGATAAATGTATCACCAAACACCATCATACTAGGTGACTTCAATTACCCAAATATAGACTGGGAACACTACTCAAGCCCAAACACCCTAGCCCAAAAGTTCCTGGAATTCATAAACTCAAATGCCATGGAACAACTAGTCACCATCCGCACAAGAGGAGATAACATACTTGATCTCATCATCACGAACATGGGAGCACAATGTTCAACACCGGAAGTATACCCTCACTAGTGAGATCAGATCACAAACTAATCTCGCTGGAGGTCCTCATCCCACCCCCACCTGAAAAAAAAAAACCACAATAAAGAACTTCTCAAAAACCGACTTCACACTTCTTAAGACTTGTGTGGTCTCCTTTAAGGCCCCGAGCGCGGAAAACAGTACTCAAGCCGCTGAATCACTTACAAATGCCTTCTACCAGCACCTGCAGGACTGCATGGATAAGGCAATCCCAAGCAAAACAAAGACTCTTTGTACCAAAGGCAAGCATCCAGTCTGGTGGACCCCAGCCATAAACAAACTCTACAACAAAAGGAGGAAGCTACTACAAGATAGAGCAAAATCCTTAAAAGGTAAGACACCCGTGATCACTATAAGTAAAAACTAAGAGCTCTCATAAAATCATCCAAAGCAAATTTCGAGAGAAAAATAGCTAAAGACTCAAAAGACAATCATAAGGCCTTCTTTAGCTATGTTAGAAACCTAGGAGGAAACTCCCAGATATGCTCAGAACTAGTTCAAAATGATGTGAAGATTACTGATCCTACAGACATTGCCAACATACTGGCTGACAGGTTCAGTGCAAACTTCTCCCCTCCCCAAAAGGAGAGATATCTATACCAAACGATTGCAGCCCCCAAACATCTCCAGCGCCCAAGTGAGAACTGCTCTCTCCAAAGCAAAAACACAGCATCCATGGGACCTGATGGTGTCCCTGGCTGTGTGCTCCACGAACTCAATGAGGAATTAAACCCACAGCTAGGACAGCTGTTTAATCAAAGTCTTACCTCTGGATACGTACCCAGTGAGTGGCGCACTGCAACTGTGGTCCCACTTCACAATGGCGGTGCCTCCACCGACCCTGGAAATTACCGGCCCATTAGCTTGACAAGCCTTATCTGCAAAGCCATGGAGAGGATCATAATGGACCTCATAAATAAAGACATAGGGAATTTGCAGACCTTGGATCCAACCCAGTTTGGCTTTGTCAAAGGCAGATCATGCCTTTTAAACTTGGTTGACTTTTGCGAAACAGTCACCAAAGCCATTGATGAGGGAAAGGCAGTCCATACAGCCTACCTCGATCTGGCTAAGGCCTTCGATACAATACCCCACTCGGGTATCATTGAAAAACTCATCAGCTTAAATGTTAACCCATACATCACAAGATGGGTTGCAAACTGGCTGAGTGACAGAACCCACAGGGTCAGAGTTGCTGGCGCCATGTCAGACTCAAAGCCTGTCACAAGTGGTGTCCCACAGGGCTCAGTCCTGGGCCCACTCTTGTTTGGCATCTAATTTTCCAGAATACAAGCAAACACAGGAGGGTTATGGCTGACAAAGTTTGCAGATGACTGCAAACTGGGCGCCATAGTAGAAAACACATCTGACACAGATATCCTTCAGAAGGATCTCACAGAAATGGATAACTGGTGCCAGAGCCACGGCCTAAAGTTAAATGCCAAAAAATGCATAGTCATACCCTTCGGGAAAAACAAGGTTACCCCTAGCTACCAAATAGGTGGCAATCCACTGAGCACAGAAGAAGTTATCAGGGACCTGGGGACCCAGGTTGATAGTAGTCTGTCATTCGACACCCATGTAGCTAAAGTAGTTAGGAAGACCTTCTACATTGCCCACCTTATCATGAAGGGATTCTCATCTAGATCAAGGGAGGTTATAGTCTCCCTTTACTCATCACTCATCAGACCAATGATTGAGTACAATGCCCCATTCAGAATGTATCTGACCCGACACTTGCAGCAGCTGGAGAGGCCACAAAAGTTCCTCACCAAAAGGATAAAGGGTCTCAAAATCTATCCTATGCTGCCCGACTGAAAGAACTCCAGCTCTATTCAGTAAACACGCTTGCTCAGAGGTGACCTTTGCCTAACATACAAGGCCATGTCAAACACAGATTTGATGAATATGCTCCACCTCAAAAATCTAGATCCATCAGAGCCACAAGGGCGGGAGACTTAAACCTCGACACGGCTATTAATAGGACGTGCTGGAGGGATAGATTCATCACCCAAAGACTCCCTATGCTGTGGAACAAAATCCCGGTACATGTGAGGCAGAGCACCTCGCTGGCCTTGTTCAAGAGAAATCTTGACCAATGGATGGGAGATCGCAGATATACCCCAGGGATTACCTCAGTGTCACTGCTCGACAGAGGCACAGCAAAATAATGGGTATAGTTCCCCATACTAAAGGGGTGGCGTAAGCCACAAAACGATGGGCTAGGCTTGTAAATGCCCTCGGGCAGATAGCCTAGTATGAACCTATGAACCTATGAACCTATATTTTAAAATACTGTGCATTTTTCATTTGATAATTTTTATGGTATTTTAAAATATGTACTAGATTTCTATTGTTGTATATATTTGTTAATAGTTCATAGGTTCATAGGTAGGTACTAGGCTATCGGCCCTGGGGCCTATACAAGCCCAGAAAAAAAAGTACCCTGGCTTTTGCCACCCAAGAAAATTATTTTCCTGTGCCACTGTCGAGCAGAGCCACAGAAGTGATCCCTGGGATGAATTTCCTATTTCCCATCCAATCATCAAGATCTTTCTTGAAGAGTGCTAATGAGGAGCTTTGTTTGATATAGATAGGTAGTTTATTCCACAGTATGGGAAGTCTCTGGGACAGGAATCTATCCCTCCGGCATGTTCTGTTTATTGTGGTGACAAGGTTTAGGTCCCTAGAGTGTGTAGCTCAGCTGAATTGGAATTTCTTTAAGTGGAGCATGTCCAACAGCTCTGGGTTTGACATAGCTTTGTATGTTAGGCAGAGATCACCTCTGAGTAGGTGATATGTGATGGAGTAAAGCTGGAATTATTTGAGACAGTCTGCATAGGGCATCTGTTTGAGGCCGGTAATCCTCTTTGTGAGGTATTTCTGTGGCCTTTCCAGTTGTTGCAGATGTCTTGTGAGGTACATACCAAAAGGGGCATTGTACTCTATAATGGGTCTAATGAGTGATGAGTAGAGGGGAACAATGACCTCTTTTTTTCTGGATGAGAAACCTTTTGTGATGAGGTGTCCACATAGAAGGATTTCCTGACTACTGTGGAAATGTGATTATCAAAGGAGGGACTGCTGTCCACCTGTGTCCCAAGGTCTATTATCACACTTTTGGTGTTAAGTATACTACCACCTAAGTTGTAGTTCATGGGTACAGAGTTTTTACCAAAGGGGATGATAATGCACTTTTTGGCATTGAGCTTGAGGCCATGGCTTTGACACCAGGCATCTGTCTCAGTGAGGCCCTTTTGTAGGATGTCCACATCATTAGGAGTTTCGATTATGGCTCCTAGTTTGCAGTCATCTGTGACCTTCATTAGCCAAAGACCTTCTGTGTTAGCCTGTACTTCAGAGAAGTAGATACCAAACAGGAGAGGACCCAGGACTGAACCCTGTGGTACTCCACTTGTCACTGGTCTGAAGTCAGATTTGGAGTCTGCTACTTTCACAGTGTGGGTTCTGTCAGTGAGTCATTTGGCAACCCATCTTGTGACATAGGGATTTATACCTAGTTTAGTGAGTTTATCTATAATTCCAGAGTAGGGGATGGTGTCGAAAGCCCTGGCAAGATCTAGATAGGCTGTGTGTACCACCTTACCCTCGTCTATGGCTTTGGTGACTGCTTCAAAAAAGTCTATCAGGTTTAGAAGACATGATCTGCCTTTTACAAATCCAAACTGGTGGGGTCCAGAGTTTGGAGATTACCAATGTCTTTGTTTATAAGTTCCATGATGACACATTCCATGGCCTTGCAGACCAGGCTCATCAGGCTAATGGGGCGGTAGTTCCCGGGGTCCGTGGTGCATCCCCTCTTGTGAAGTGGGATAACCATCGCTGTGCACCATTCAGCAGGCACAAAGCCTGAGGTGAGGCTATGACTGAACATGGTACTTAGGTGGGGTGCCAGTTCATTCTGTAGTTCATGTAGAACACAGCCTGGGATGTTGTCTGGTCCCATGGATGCTGTGTTCTTGGCTTTGGAGAGTGTGGTTTGTGAGTAGTGAGTTACAATATTTTTTATGAGATGTGAGTGTGTATTATTTTGAATAGGGCAGATAGGCTTTGATAGTTTATTTTAAGGACTGTTTTTGAATTATGCCATTTGTAATCATTGTTTTATTGGCTCCTGAAGTCACTTGTTATTTTTGGAAAGGTATTTAACATGAGTGTAAAGTTTTTTATTCATTCTGATGAAGTCTAGATTTATATGCAGATGAAAGTGCTAAATTAAAAGGGTTTTCTGAGTAACTTGGTAAGTGCTGGTGCTTTTCCTGGCTTTTTGCTTCATTCAGTGTTTCTTTGCTTCTTAGTTTCATGTGGCTGTTGTATGGTGTGCCTAGGATGGAGTTTCCGCCATGTACCGTTACCCTAGGAAAGGACCTAGTTGAGAATATTAAACTTTTAACCCACTGTATTCAACAGTTTTCACAGCAAGCGGTGAGAGACAACAGTCATGGAGATAACCATCATTCTGACATTTTACAGCCTGGAAGTACAACTCCAGGACAACATGGAGTTACTGCCTCGATTATGGATTTCCTTGGCAATACACAGACTTTTAATGGTTCTTGGTCTCTTTCCAATGTTAACCCTCACAATGATAACCAACATTTTAATGTATTTTCGTGGCTTAACAAGGACTTAATCTTTAATGCTAATGTTATTCATGAAGCCTGGTTCTTCCACCAGTCCATGTTATTGCTTGAAAATAAGATGGTCAAGAGTAGGAAACTACAACTTGAAAATGCCTATTTTGTTGAATGCATTAAAAATAAATTTGTACCAAAAGGGTTAATGCACTGGAAATACCCTACTGGTCTTATTTCGGACTCACCTTTGCATCATGAATTAATTAGCTTGTTTGACAGACAAGGGTGTGAGTTGATGGAAATTTTGATAAAACATAATGTACAAACCATTGATACCTTGCAATGAGAGCTTATTGACCTGGACAAAACTTTGCATGATGACTTACTGTTTGCTAGCTCTTTTTCAGCATACAGGAAAGTTTTTGAAAAAGTTGACAAAATATCAGGGGATATAAAAGCCAGGAAAGAGAAAAAACTGGAGAGGGACAAAAAGGCCTATGCCTCAAGACTTGACCATCCAAAAGCATCTAACCATTCATCATCACAATCCTAAAATCCCGATTCCACCAATGATGTTATTGAAGATTTGGAAGAAGCTGTGAATGATTCAACCAATCAGGTCCCTTTAGGGCTGGATCCTCCATGAAGGTTGGAGAGAATCCGCAGTCAGAGCCACCAGGTGAATTACAGGTTTCAACAGAATTATCGACATTCCAGTTACCAACAGGAACAATATCAGGGTTCAAGGCAGCAGACAAACAGGCAGAATTAAGTGTTGACAATCAGAACACTTATGAAGTGAACTTCTGAGGCATAAATATGGATTATCCAACTTGTATTTATAACACAAAAGGTGACTTTGTAGTTTATAACTTTTCTTCGTGAACTCTTGATTGCCTAGTAGCTGAACTTTTTAGTAAAGGGTTCAATTTTCTACCCGCTAGGCATTCTAACATTATTGAACTTATTTTGGATTTAAAAATATTTGTCAGAAATTTAAATTTTAAATGTTTGTTTGACAACGTTTTGCATAGTGCGAATACTACTGGGTTGTGTAGAAGGAGTTTATTCAACCCTCCTGTCCCTAATTGTTTACTACTATTTGAAAACATGTATGACTTTGATTTTAGGTCTTTAATTAGCTCTACCACAAGTGTTTTTGATGACAGTCTATCAGGAATTGAAAGGAATTTGCTTAAGAAACTATGCAAAGATAGGTCAATTCGGATAATGATACCCGATAAGGGGGGGAGGGGTGATGATCTTGTCCAAACATGACTACGTTAATAGAATGAATGTTTAATTAGTGAACCCATCACAATATGAGGAAGTGTCTTTAAATTTTGTTAACATCTCTCACCACAAAATAGACTTGGTCCTAAAAGATATGGAAGATCAGGGCCAGTTAGGACATGACACCATATATTTTCTTTCAACTAAATACCCCAAGGTTCCGACTATATTTGGAATTCCAAAGATACACAAGGATAAAACTGACCCTCCTATGAGACCTATAGGTAGTGCAAGAGGCACCAAAATACATTCTTTAGGTAAATACATAGATTTTGTTCTTAAGGATGTGTTAAAAGATGAGAGCCACATTTGTGTTGATTCATGGCACTTCTTAAAGAAGTTTAACAATCTTGAGTCTGATGAATGAGCTATTTTCTTGACTATTGATGTTGTTAATTTATTTAATGTGATCCCCCATGATATGGGGATCAAATGGTTTTAAGAATTTCTTTATCAAACACATCTTTTCAGTAATGATCAGGTAGCAGTTTTAGTTACTTTTATGGAAATAATTTTAATGAATAACTTTGTTTTTTTTTTGAGGGGAGTAGTTCCTACAGAAATCAGGTATAGCTATGGGGGCAACTTGTGCCCCCATTTTTGCTAACATTATTATGCTCATGTGGGAAAAGAAATTTTTTATTTTCTTCCCCCCTTATTTTCGTATATAGATGATTTGTTTTTGGGTTTTTTTTGTGGACGGGACTGTAATGAAGTTGCTGAATTTGCAGCTTTTATTAATAACATTACCGTTTTTTTTTTTTTTTAATTTACATTCAATTATAACTATGAAGCCATTAGTTATTTAGATGTCTATGTCAAAAAAGATTTTGAGAGGCAACAATTCATTAGTGACCTATTTAGAAAGCCTACCTATTCTAATAGTCTTTTGCACTATAGTAGCTGTCATCCTATGCATGTCAAGGTAGGCATTGTACAAGGTCAGTTTGTGAGAATTGCACAGATGACAACTAGAGAAGTTGATTTCCATTTGCAATGTAGAGTACTTAAGGAAATGTTTATGGCCAGAGGTTACCCATTAGAGTTGGTGAATAAAATTAGGTCTGAGGTATGTTCTAAAACGGACAGTGGTATTTTTTTACCCTTACTCAGCAACTCAACAAGGAATGTGGGGTTAGATTTAAGACCATCTGAAAATAAGACCCACAATGATTTCACTTGCTCTTTTGTCACTAAGTATTCTGTTGACCATCTCAACATTTATAACATTCTGCTAAAGAATTGGCAAGTGTTTTGTGAACAAGAGGATGTAGTGGAAAAGGGGGGAGAAAAACCCCACATTGTATTCAGAAGAGGTTTTACTTTTAAAACCATGTTGGAAATGAACAAACTTTTGTGTTACCAGAAGTAAGACAGGCATTAGGAAATGTGGATTTTGTTCTCAGTGTAATTTTGTTCTTAACGCTGACAGAGTTAGAATTAACCACATGTCCATTAGATCCAAAGGTCGTTTCAATTGTAATTTATTTGGGGAGGTTTATGCTGCATTATGTTCATAATGCAATTGTTTCTATACTGGTAAAACTACACAGAGGTTAAAAGAAAGAAAATATGAGCATAATAGGGACTTTAATAATGCTTTGTATAAGCATGTGGCTAAGTTTCCTACACATGATTTTAAGTTTGTAGTTATTGAAGGGGTAAAAAAAGACAATTGGGGGTGGTCCTTGGGCAGATTTGTTAGAGTTTAAGGAGTTGTGTTGGCAAATTAGGCTTAATGCCCACACACCCCCTGGCCTTAACTATAGTTTTAGTATAGTTAGTTACCTAAGACTACTTTCCTTCTTCATATAACTTTTTGACCATAAAAGTTTTTACTGTGCATTTTTCATTTGACAATTTTTATGGCATTTTAAAATATGTACTAGATTTCTATTGTATATATTTGTTAGTAGTGAGTTACAATATTTTTTATGAGATGTGAGTGTGTATTATTTTGAATAGGGCAGACAGACTTTGATAATTTATTTTAAGGACTGTTTTTTCAAATGATGTCATTTGTAATCATTCTTTTATTGGCTCCTGAAGTCACATGCTACTTTTGAAAAAGGTATTTAACATGATTGTAACATTTTTTTATTCATTCTGATGAAGTTTAGAGTTATATGCAGATGAAAGCACTAAATTAAAAGGTTTTCCTGAGAAACTTGGTTCGTGCTGGTGCTTTCCTGGCTTTTTATTTCATTCAGTGTTTCTTTGGTTCTTAGTTTTGTATATTTCTATAACCAACCAAACTAGTCATGTTTACCTATTCACATTCTGTTTCCCTCTATACAACTCACAAAACTTTTATTTATTCTTCTTATTTAACTCTAGACTGCCTAATGTTTTACAAACTTTAACATATTTTATTTCTTATGATGAAATTTTTATTCTACTTAAGTTTATATTATTGTATAATTCTAGCAACTATTGAATGTGATTTGTAATTAATTGAATATTACTCTAGTATTTCTTGCATGTTCTGGAGCTTTTCTCCCCGGGCCTCCACTGAAAAAGGGCATTAGCTCAGTTGGACACTCCCAGTCAACAAATGTAAAATAAAATAAATAAAAAATAAAAAAAAAAATTATCCTAAGAATACAGCTGAGAATTTCTTAGTCATTGGCTTCCTTAATTTTGCTCTAAAGTCTTTTTATTTCTCTGTGTGATTTAAGGTTACCACTCATAGGTGGTATTCTACTTTGGGATTATTTCTGTTCAGATATAATACTTTACAGTTCCTTTTTTAAACTTCATTTGTTACTTCTGTATCTATGTCACAGTTTCTCCAAATATTGTGAAGGATTCTCAGTAGTCATCCTATGTCTCCCTATTATGGTGTTTCCTGTATTTACTCTGATCATGTTCACAACTTTTTAAGTGGTTTTCTATTTCTGCACATGCCAACCATTAAACATGTTCCATGACCATTCCTATTTATACTTTAACTCCAGTGTGTGACAGCAGTGTTGTTGTTGTCTTTTATGCAGTAATGACAGTTTTCTGAATTATGACCATAACCCCTTCCCCATTCATTGACATGCACACTAGCAGACATGACAGAAATTGTACATTCCTACACAGGATCCATAACATCTACTGTGTGGATGTAGCATGTCAAAGTCAAGGACAGATCCAGCAACCAGACACCGACTACCATGTACCTCTGTATCTAATAGGTACTAGCATTGCAGTGAGCTTGATCCCCTTCCATTCTAGTGGGTGTGAGCTGCCATGGGTTAAAATATTCACCACACCTTCATCACATTTTTCATTGTGCATGTTGCTAGACCTTCCCAGGTTAACTGGGTCACAGTAAGGGTTTTATCCCTCTGTGCCATAGAGTTAACTACTCATGATTCCTGGCATGAAGATGCTAGCTAGCAGTATTCTCAGGACTAACATCTGCCTTTCCTTTTAGAGGTTTCATATCATTAATAGTTTTACACCCTGCCACCCACCCACACTTCTATGGATTTAGGCAATGTCTGTCTTACTCCATATCTTTTCAATTTTCCCCCCAATCCTTTATGTGTGGTACTGAATAAAGGCTATACTGTCAATATCTATCACATCTGCTGGACTTCTTCTATCAAGTTCCAGTGTAACCTTATCATGAAATGGATCAGGATGAATTAGCATAACATGTAATTCACAAACCATGCTTGTTCTTAACCTGTGAGATTTTGTTCAAGGAAAATGACAACCTGTCCCTCAGAATTTTATTCCTTGCTACTGATGTCTGGTTTCTGGGTCTGTAATGGTCCACTATCTTTTTCTCTCTGCCCATATGTAATATATCACTGTGGCTTCTTCTCAGTTATCTGAAATATCTATATGACTATGAAATTGATTGAGAAGTCCTAGCCAGGAGCATGTGTGACAAACCAAAATGCTGCCAGCACAGCTAGTTGGAATTTTGTAAATAATTATATGTCACTTGGAAATATTAATATGATTTGCATAGAAATGTGACACTACCAGCCCAGCTATCTAGAATTTTGTAAATAATCAAATGTCATGTGTGAATATTAATATGATCCATAGGCTTGTCTTACAAATGTAAAAGAAATATATGGTATGTGGATATTACACTACTTGTACAGAAGTGTTTGTTGAACTGTATGGTATGTACTGAGCTTCAAGAATGTAACCACAGTGTACCCTACTGGAAAAGAACAGAAATGTATATAAACTATGTTAATGGTCAAAGTTGGAATATACACAGTTAACTTGTAAAACTTCAAGAAAATAAGTTAAAAGTATTTTACAATGTGTTATAAAAGTTAGTTTTATGGCAGTAAGGAGACAGGATGTCTAGAGGTAGGCATTTCCATTGTCTTGAAACAGAAATAATTACTAGGTTTAAAATGTAAAAGTGTTTAACTGTTTTACAACTTCCAGTTCTAGGCAAACTTCTGAGAGATATGTACTTCTCATACAGAGGTGCTATAAATTCTGTTGTTATCTGTTAGCCTGGGAACTGAAGGCAGGTGACAAATAGTGATATCATCCAGCTGACCCAACAGTAATGTTTTAATATTAATTTGGGAACTCTCTCAGAGATTGTGCATTTTGTATTTGTCTTTGGACCTGGAAACATCCATCTTCAGCACTTGCCTTGCTAATAGTAAGTAACTAAGGAAAATTAATTACTTTTAGAGATATATAGGAATTTAGTAAAATTAGTTTAGATGTTTTTTCTATTTATTTGAGGCTGTCCTGCAATGTTGTTTTAAAATATTTCCTGTGATTCTGAACTCTGTGGTCACTGTACCTCTCAATCTCTTAGTGCAAGAAATCAGGACAAAGCCAGAAAGAATGAGGGGACAAAGGCCCAAAAACAGGGACAGAATTTAAATATTGTTCCTATAAACTTAGAAAGTGGCTAGAATAAAAGGTTTTGCATTATTACATATTTTGTGAAGGATATAAAGTCTGAAACTCAAATGTCTGTCCTTATTTAGTATTATTTAGTGGCTTCATTATTCAGTACTTTGCCAGAAAACCACAAATTTTATGAGAAACAGATCAAAAATATAAGGCAAAAGCCTGCACAGTTGAGAGGTATGGTGGCCATTGTGCTGAGTTATTGAGTATTATTTTGTTCTTTTATTATTTATTATTAAATATATTTAAACCTTTTGATTGTGGTGGGTTTGTTTAGTGATATTTAAGCTCTTAGAGTACTTGTGTATGTATTTGGTGACACTGTACAGGCCACTCTTAAATCCATTTGCATAATAGTAACATTACACAGTAGGATTGGCCACCCTTTGTAAGGGCCTTAGAGTAGCTGATAAAGAGCTGGCTGATTGCAATGAAAATTACCTTATAGTCTGTGCAGAAGCAGGCATAGCTAGTAAACCTGTTCCAGCCTTCCCCAGGAGTGTCTGTGGGTTTGTATTTATAAGTCAAATCTCAAAGTGTGTGTGTGTGTGTGTGTGTGTGTGTGTGTGTGTGTGTGTGTGTGTGTGTGTGTGTGTGTGTGTATGTGTGTATGTGTGTGTCAGCTACTTGGGCAGGGACATGAAGCACTGGTTCGACAGAGAGAGTGCTGTAGGTCTTAGCTTTGCCACTCAGCTGAGATCTTAACACTATAGCTGTGCCAGTGAGGAGTCTTATTGGGAATCTGGATAAAGAGGGAGAAACCAACCCCAGACTGACTGTGATTTCTGTGTGCTCTTAAGAGAAATTGTACTACACTGTGTGTGTACTTGTCATCCTCCAAATGTATACATCCCTCACTGGTGCTAGTGATGAGGATTGAGGCTCGTTGATTACGGGGCCAGTGCAGGGATGCCACAGCATGTAAGCACATTATTAGGTAATTCTAGATCTTATGAGGCTTACAGTGAGGATCTTTCTCCTTGCCCCTCATTTAGTCTTCCATCCTTTTTTTAGATAGAAAAGAACAACAAATTGAGGATCTGTACCTTTTCCTTATGCTCACTATAGTATTTATCTGCCTTAAACTGTCATTACAGCTCCATGTTAACCTTCATCATTATTTCCCCTGCGCGTCTAAAGAATTGTTTCCCTCTCTTTATTCCTAATGCTAGTTAGGTCTTTAGATCTGGATTTATATGTGCATTTCTGGCACTCTTTTAGCCTTTTTTTACTGCTTCCTCCTACTCCTGGCATTTCCTTTCAGCTGTATTGATTTCTTCTTTCTTCCTTGTGTATTCCTTTTTTTTTTCTTGTGTCTTACACATGATCTTTTCTTATTTTATTATTAATTTTCCTCAAAGGCTGTTGGTTATCTTTTCCTGTTTCCAATGGCCCATATCTGCCAAAGAAAGTTATCCTATCTTGTACTCTTCCATTTTGTAGCTCCACATTTTCTTTTTCCTTTTGCTTTTTGTTTACTTTTTGCTGTCCCCCTCCCACATGGTGAATATATTGTGGTCACTGTTGGTGAGAGGTGATTTTACTTGTAACTCAAACACTGTTTTCCTAAATATGATGCCAATTATTTTAGCCTTCTATGCATCACTGCTTCTCTAGCTCCTCAGATGTCTCTACTCTCTCTGTCATTTATATGCGAGAACATCCAAGCATGCATCTGTAATGTTGATGTCCACTCAGCACTGCTTACCCTTTCCCAGGCGAAGACCTTATTCTATATTTAAGTGCTTATCACTGTTTGCTGCCAAATATACTGCATCTGACTACTGTTTTAGGGTCCAATTAATAAAGATTGATATTTATTGCCTAATGAACAGAATGCTTTAGAAGGAGATAAATGATCAGTAATGTGTGACCAAGTGCCGGAATATTATGGTCATAGACAACCCTGATGTACAGGATGCCTCTGTGTATGGCATTGGAGGTGTGATTTAGCACATTATGGTCATGAGAGAGAGAGAGAGACATATCTGTTCATTTTTTTGGGTTTTTTTTTTTTTTTTTTGCCGTATTAAAGAAATATTCACAGACTTAAAAAGGACCTCCAGATATTAACTTTTGGAGTAAATAAACTCCATCAGTATCTGTCATCTAGGCCATTCATATTGGCAAGTGACCCTAAACCATTTTAACCTGATTTTTTGAGCACAAGAATATGCAACAGGGACACAGCATGTATTCAAAGACTTGCTATTATTTCATTAGATTATCAGACAAAAGTCTGAACTTTCAAAGGACATGGGAATGCAGTTGTTTTCTCCAGAAGTGCAGTGCTGGAAAATTCTGACCTAGTATGAGAGTGAATAACAGTATATCGGTGCTCTGATATAGGATAAGCTCCAGAAAATATCAGAACTAATAGCTCAAGTAGATGTTTGAAAAGTTTACTTATTAATTTTACATTTTTTCCAGAATAGTATGCTAATGAGGGTGCTAGATGCGCCCTTA